>NC_067227.1:6217500-6345000 GCF_019924925.1 Ctenopharyngodon idella
ATCATCAAACTGGTGGAAACAGGAATTGTTAGGTAACACACACACATATAATTTTTTGTGTCGCTTATTTGTGAATTTGAAGTTATTGTATTATGTTTGTGTCCTGTGTTGTATGTTTCAGAGATTGGGATGATCCACGACTCTTCACCCTCACAGCTCTCAGGAGACGTGGGTTCCCTCCACAAGCTATCAACAACTTCTGTGCCCGGGTGAGAGAAAAATGGTGCAGCATTGTATGATATCATAAGTAGTTCAAATCAAGATATGTGAAAGATTGAATGGTAGCAGGAGCTAATGATGACTACTAGAGATTGACCGATAGTGGATTTTGCAGATACCAATAACAAAAATTGGAAAAAATTATTGATAACTGATTAATTGCCGATAGCTTTTAAAATCCGTAATATGAACAAAATCTTTTCATTTAGTATAAAATAGTGCTAAACTTTAATAGAACATTAACAATGATTGAACCATAAGAATATTTTGTAATCATTAAAATACATAGAATAGGTAAGCTTTATCACTATTGAGACACACACGCACGCACGCACGCATACATGCATACATACATACACACACACACACACACATAAAATATACATACACACACATGTATATGTGTATATATGTGTGTGTACAGTATAATGTTCATGTGAGGGCACATAAGATAATTTCGTTTGAAAATTACATTTAAAAAGACATGGAGTTTATTTTATTCGTCCCTTTTCTATCTCTCCATTTTTTTGTGTGTGTGTATATATAAAATATATAGATATAGATATAGAGATATCTAGATAGAAAAGGGACAAATAAAATAAACTCCATGTCTTTTTAAATGTAATTTTCAAACGGAGCACATGTGTATAATTTACCTTGCACTTACATTCCCTTTGCATGTAACCACTTGATAAAAGTTTTGTTATAAGAATGGAGAAACATTTGGAAAACTATAAAAGAGAAAATGGGCTATTCCTGTGCATGTGTCACGTGTTGTGCATGTGTCAATGTGTAGCTTATTGCCGTTCCTTTCCTTTACAGTGGTGCACTTTTGCTCCTCATTAAAAGCCCAAACTTAATGTGCAAATCAGTAAAATCATCTAATGTAATGCATAATGTATCTTAAATGCCATCTACTGTGGGACATGCTTAATATTAAAGTTATTAAAAGTGCTAAAGAGATCTCACACTGTTTCCCACAGAGGATCACAGATTAATTAAAACTGCCGCAAACTATCGTAACTGATTTTTACAGCTAACCGATACTATCACAAAGCAGTTTATTTGGTATATTCCATCACATAATTTAATGATAGTAGACAACACATGCACATAGTAAATAAAACAACACTCCACAAGACTTGCCGTTTTGGAGATGCTCTGACCCAGTCATTTAGCTACCACTATTTGGCCCTTGTCAAAATCATTCAGATCTTTTTTGCTTGCATAGTTTTGCTTCCACCACATAAAATATAACAACTGACTGTTTACTTGCTGCCTAATATATATTCTACTGCTTGAACAGGTGCCATTGTAATGATATAGTCAATGTTTTTCACTTCACCTGTCAGTGGTTTTAATGTTGTAGCTGGTCAGTGTATTGCCAGTGTATCTTAGTTTCTGTAAATAAAAAATATCTGAAAAAAGCATCCTCAATCATTACAGCAGAAATACCAGAAATATGGAAGGCCTTTGAATATTGTCTTGGACCGCGGGTAACCTTAGAGTTAAAAAGTTTGAGAACCACTGATCTAATAGCTGAATTTACCAAAGTTTGCAAGGTCCATGGAATTAAATCTTTATTGGGTATTCAAAGACTTGTTTAAATGACATTGCTGCTTGTTTGCCAAATAATAAGTGGAATATGACAATTGTTATAGGTTTGATATAGAATCTTCTAGAAGTTGTGTGAGTCTGTGCTTCATTGTGGAATTCCAAATAAGTCTTGCATCTAACACCAATTCGAAAACTAATCAGCCGATTTTGATAATTAAAAAATGCTAGCTGTTGGCCATTTTATCTGTTGCTGATATGTTGGTTAACCACTATAGAAACTTTACCCTGCTGTTGACATCTGTTGTTTTGTTTTAGGTGGGTGTGACTGTTGCCCAGACCACCATGGAGCCACACCTGTTGGAGGCGTGTGTGAGGGAGGTCCTTAATGACATTGCCCCTCGTGCCATGGCCATACTCGAGCCCCTGAAAATCACCATCACCAACTTACCAAGCAATGCACAGGTACACACATGCATAAGTGCATGAATGTTTATTACATATAAGGCATAATATACAGCTAGGCAGTTATTATTACCAAAAAAAAAAAAAAAAAAAAAAACCCGTAAGTTAAGTGCCCTTAAGTAGTTTATTTTGCAATAATGACAAGCTGGCACACAAGCTTTTCTCGCTAATTACAGCCACTCAGTCATTATCACACAATAAAAATAAACAGTTTTAGCAAACTGAAGAGGGTTATTTTGCAGTGATGACTGGCTGATGGTACATTATCCAGATTATTATGTGGCTTCTTACCAAATAAACCAAATAATAAATAAACAGATGGAAATGAAATATTGAGTTTAAAACACTAGTTTAGATAAAAGCTTGCATAAAAAAACAATCCATTACAAAAGAGAGTGTCTCTCTTGCAAAAAAAAAAAAACAGTGGTACAATATTTATGAAAAAATTACTTTATGATCTAGTTTACGTACATATTTAGAATCAATGCGTCTTTTTTATTTTTTTTTTACTGTGTCATCTGGTTCTTTGTGTCTATTACAGTTTTATGCTCTACTAAAAATACTTCTCAAGTCCTTTAACGTCACGTTTACTATAGTTTCTAGTTGTCTTCAGATGCAAAGACTGCAGAGTGATATGAGAAACATAAAGGTTCTACCGACATGTTGCTATGGACAACAGTCAATTATAGTTTAGGTTAACCAAAAAATATATTTACTGCTTAATGCTGCGATTAACTAATCAAAGTCAAGTATTTCAGAGAGCCATGTGATAATGGAGTTCAATGATATGCATGTAGATGGATGTGCAATTGTACTCTCATAACTGCAGTGGATCACTTATGTTTTTTCCCCTATTCAGAAGGAGCTTCGAGTCCCAGACTTTCCAGCCAATGAAGCCAAGGGCAGACATGTGGTTCCCTTCTCAAAGACCATCTTTATTGAGCAGAGTGACTTTAGAGAGGTGTTTTTAAGATTATTTCACATGTGGATCTGATTTGAACTGAACCAGCATCCCATATAAGACACTGTTTTGCTGTTTTGTGTGTTTGCTATAGGTGATGGAGAAGGGCTATAAGCGCCTGACTCCAGATCAGCCGGTAGGCTTGAGACATGCAGGATACGTCATATCTGTACAGCGTGTCATTAAGGTAAAATGCCACTCAATTAGCTCACATGATCCTTTTCGCACTACAGAGGCCTTTAAAACTTTTTTCTTAAAGTTTGCATATGTTTTTGTTGAGAATCTTTTAGTTGCTAAAAAAAAAATAAACTGGTTGATCAAAAGGCATGTAGAAGTTTGTATACAACAGGCTTCTCAGCAAAGTTTTGATCATGTTGATAATTTAAAGGCCTTAGAAATTTGCATTTCAAATATGATACAGTAGGCTTTGTAGTGTTAAGTGTCTTTTCTCTTGTCAGGATAACTGTGGTAAAGTGTGTGAGCTAGAGGTGACGTGTTCCAGCTCAGACTCTGTGGAGAAACCCAAAGCATTCATTCATTGGGTGAGCGAGCCACTGCAGTGTGAAGTGCGCCTGTATGAAAGCCTGTAAGTGTCTTTGTGTACGGACAAACCAGAAGTTTTTATTTTATAGGTAACACTTTACAATAAGGTTCATTTGTTAACATTGGTTAATGTATTAACTAACATGAACTAACCATGAGCAATACATTTGTTACTGTATTTGTTAATCTTTGTTAAAAAAAAATAATAAAGCTGTTAATAGTTTGTTCATTAATGTTAACAAATACAACTCTTAATTTTAATAATGTATTAGTAAATGTTGAAATTAACATTTAACAAAGGTTTATAAATTTATTAGTTATTTATTATTAGTAGTACATTATTAGTTCATGTTAACTAATGTAGTTAACTAAAATGAGTCTTTATTGTAAAGTGTTACCATTTTATTATTATTTTGTCACACACGTCTTTTTGACAAACAGACTTTGAATGTTTTACCCTCACTCTCATGTTTCTGTCTGTAGGTTTCTCCATAAACATCCAGAGGACCCAGCTGAAGTTCCTGCTGGATTCCTGAGTGACATTAATCCTGTAAGGCAATACATTATGTAGGATGAACTAGAATTTTTAAAGAGAGTTTGATCACTTGGAAAAGTAATACCATTATCATCAACAAACTAAAATTAACTGCACCAAAGTGCAATACTTCAATTTAGGGATTTTGAACAAATTATTTATTAATGCAAAGCTTGGAACTGCAGAAAATGAATGCAGTAATAGTGACATTTTGGTTACATTAATTAACATGTACTTACTATAGGGTTTGGGTAAGGATTCGTTACTTATTATGCATAATTTACAGTTATTACAATAGCAAGTACATGTAACGCTTTTTTTTTTTTTTTAAATTAAGTATAAAGTTTTTATTTATTTATTCTTTTTTGTCATTACTAGAATTCCTTAACAGTGATTGAAAGTGCCTTAGTGGATCGCTCCGTGGGCAAGGCCAAAGTGTTTGATAAGTTTCAGTTTGAGAGAGTGGGATATTTCTCTGTGGACCCTGATAGCACATCTGAAAAGGTATTTCCAGAAACATTCAATTGTCAAAGAAATACAGTAGAGAAAAACACTGCCTCATCTGTCACGTCTTCCTCCTCAGCTGGTGTTCAACAGGACTGTTACCCTCAAGGAGGACCCAGGAAAGATATGATTGGGCTGAGAAGTTGTACTTTGACATCAACCATGCATCACAAAGCAGTTTTCAATATACCATTTCAAATAATCCGGGGAATTCAATGTATTCTAGTATTCCATCTATACTATGAAAAGTCTTTTTTAACTCTCAGGTGCTAAGCTATTTTGTACAACCTATTCATTCTGCTGGGGTTTGTCATCCATGAAATAAAATATTTCATTAAAGATTTTGACTCGTGTAAATATACATAAATGTATTTGATGCAAATGGATCTTTGACAACTACGCGTTTTATGGGATTTGTGAGATAAATTCCAATGAATAGAAAAAATGCCTTGTTGGAAGTTTCTAACAGGGTAAATGTATTTATATTTGAAAATAATCTCTCTTGGATAATCGAGCTTTTTTTGGTGAATTTTCAAAAATATTGTTTTGTTGTGATGACTACATTTATGGCAGCGATGCAATTTAGCAATCTAAAGGATTTTAATCACAGATATATTGGTATTGTGATTTTACAGGTTTATTGTTGTGTACTTTACAAAGGCAAGCATTAAACCTATAACTACACTTTTGTAGTACCTTCCAGGGATAATAACAAGCCATTTGTATTGTCCACAAATCACAACTATACTAATAAACCATACCATTCATGGGACGGAAAACCCATAAATTTACAAATAATTGACAAGTGATAATTTGTCAAAATAATGATTAAAAAAAATCATTTAGAAATGACAAAACAATGCACACTAATTTTTGTCCATGTGCATAAAGAGGAAGTGATGAAATTGAACCATTTGTCATGTTTTGCCAAAATAAAACTACATTAAAATGGCCACACACAGATTGATGTGGTACTGGATCTGAATTAAACTTGGGTGATGTATACACATAAAAGCAATAATGATCATTCAATTTGCATTGGTCTGGACAATGAAGATATCAGGAACACATTTTCTCTTTGTATATGGTTGTTAAAATAAGAGGTAACAGTAACATTAGATGTCTGGACTCCTTTAAAAATATGGCAGTCATTATAAGAAGTCAACATGAAACAGCTTTGGCAGCCTAATTTACTTCCATAATATGACACTGCAGAGTGTAACATTCAATGAGGAAAAAAAATGTAGGGTGGAACTTGATTTTATCCATGGTGAATTACCTGCATGGTGAAAAGTGCGTGTTTTATACCCACACATTAGAACGGAGTCAGTAAGTCATTACATTGTAATTAAATGTACAAACACAAACAACATGCACTGCTGAATTGTGCACAAGAAGACCAAAAATATAAAGTAAATGGGGTACATTTTGATTTCATGATGTTCACTGTAAAGTCCAGCTTCATAAGGCTTATTCATTTAATAGCCTCTACACAGTATTTGGATGTCCACACACACCAAAAGCTGGTGGTAGTGTGCTGGGGACAGGCAGTTAATCTGTCTTCTCAAGGGTGTTATTTTCCTGCAAACAGAATGTGAGAGTTTGGGGAATGTTGTTGGATTTGCTGTTGCAGTACGGGTGCTCTCTTCTTGAGCTCTTTGGGGGTCTGCCAACAGCTCTACGTCCAGCCAAAGCCCCTCTCCTCCGTGGACCTGCAGCTGGTTGTATAGTGATCTGATTGATTGTCTGAGTGGCCTTACCAAAACAAAAAAGTGATGACTGCAGAGCACTGTCAGTCTTTATTTGAAAGAAATTGGACACAAAAGCTCTTATAGGTGGTGTATAACTTGGATCCTCATTTAGCTTCTTTTTTAGCATCCCAAAAATATCCTCGAGCTGTCCGTCCAAAGACCCAACAACCTCTTCAGCTGCACCTTGACAGATAGATACAATGATAATGACTGTGTTGTCTGTTAACGGGATTATTCTTATTAATGTAAACTGCTTTAAGAAAAAAGAAAAAAAAAAAACTTACTTGGGCCTGGCTCATTGTCTTCTGTAAAATGTTCTCCTTCTAAATAGAAAGACATACAAATAAGAAAACATCTGCTTTCATATTAAATCTTGATCTCAGAAAACATTGAGACAGCTCACATAAAGAGTCATAACACCACACTAAGCACATTTTTTGGCCTGTTTACACCTGGTCACTTCATGCGTTTTTACAGATCAGATAGCTATCTGATTTATCAAAATGATTCCATTTACACTTGGCCACATAAATGCGTCTCAGCAAAATGGATATTATAAATCCGATCTTCAATTCCCATGCTATATGCAGATTTAATGGAGTGGACGTCACCGAAAGTAAGAAATAAGAGCTGCACTGGCACATCAGCACTGGTAAGATCATGTAGTCTCATTACTTTTACTGAAGATGATTGTGTTTTGAGCGTCTGCAACTTACTTTCAGTTTCATATGCGGCAGTTTGTGTATCAGCTTGCTAAAGAGATTCTCAGCTGCTCATCTGCAGTGATGCAGTAGCGCTATCATATCTAGCTATAACATGTTATTTAGCCTATAACAAGCTCTCACACGTGTTTTTTAGAATTTATGGGAGGAGTAAAATTTACATATGTGGTTTCAACAACCAGATGAATTTAGACTTGTTCAGTTTTGACTGGAATGCGTCCCAGACCACCTCCTTAAGTGGTTTGAGCGACTGGATTTAAATCCATCTCGAATGCGTTTCGGAGGGCATTTAGACCTGGTCTTTTCATGATCCTATTGCTATCCGATCAGAGAAAACGCATGAAGTGACCAGGTGTAAACAGGCCCTTTGACCTCCACATTCTCATTACTTATTTTATACATCATGGTAGTTTTTTTGTTGCATTGCCTTTAATGTACGCCGATTTAAACAAACAAATCTATTCATTTTTACAGCAAGGGTCCAAAATTATAAGGATTGTTTTTTCCTATTTTTTCACTTTTTCCACATGGCGGTCACGATGATGCTCAACTGATGGCTTTCTGTAATCAGCGTGGCTGCTTGTTATCTCTCACCTGCTCTCACTTGTCTCTTGATTTCTCTGCTTTATATTTTTCTCCTATTCTGTGTTTTTTGCCAGTGTGCTCTGTGTTTACGTATCACACGTGCCTGTTAGTCTTGTCAGTCGATCTAGTCTATTAGTCCAGTTTTCAGTCTTGCTCTCGAAATTCTCCTCTGCCCAGTTAGATCTGTGGTTGCCTGTCTCCTCCAGAGCACAGTGGTCTCGGACTGCCCATCCTGATGCTGACCTTTGTTAAGCCCCTGGCTCTGGAGATTGGATTGGTTCAGCTCGCCTGCGCTCGGCCTCGACTGGTTTGGTTGGTCCAGTTATTCCCGTTTAGTCTCCGTTTCTGACTTGCTCACCTGTCTGACTTCCCCTCTTGCTCACGATTTGAATTTGACAACTGATCGGACAGACTCCTGTTTTGACTCTTGCCAGGAGGCTCACGCTGTTTTATTAGTTTGAACTTTCTCAGTAAAGTTGACTACGCACCTGTCTGCTCTTGGGTCCTTCCTTCCAGAAAACCTGACAAAAATGAACTTTTTGCCACACAATTTGCCACAGTTATTTAACATTACATGATGGACAGATTAATAAATAGATTCTTACATTGCTGACCTGTTTCATATCTACACATATCATATCAACAAAGTGACAAAAGATGAGTTGCTTCACCTGCAGTGATGACTGGTAGAGTAGCAACAGACACTCCATCTTCAATGCACGTGGTTTGTCCTGTTTTAAAAAAAGGGCAAAATGATGTTAATCATTTCTATAATATATCTTTATAGACAACTATTATTTATATAGTCTTATTTCATTTCAACAGGGACATACTCACCTGTCACTGTCGTCGTCTCCCATGACTGTTCCAATTCTAATGGTTTGAAAAGCTCTTCTGAAATGTCCTTCTCTGAACAGACACCCATATTTCACAAGAAAAATGTTGGAATTAAATAATAATGCTATTAACAAATCTTCTGCAACCGCATGTGGTTTAATATCATTCGACTTGATTAAAAAGGCTCAAATGTTGAGTATATTTGTAGCACTTTTCAAATTAAAGTATCCATCCTATTTATACGCATATTGTTAGAAAAAAAAAAAAAAGTGTTACAATCAAGTAATAAGGTATAAGAGGCCATGCTATATTGTGAATGTAGTCATTGCTAAAGGCTTTTACCCAACACAAGAGTATATTCACAATACAGCCTTATACCTTATTGCTATATTGTAACGTTACCGCCTTGTATCCAGAATTGTCTTTGTTTATTTCCTATTTATCTCTTGTAAATAAAACCTCACACTTGAGTTCAACATCAGTCCCAGCATGCACCTTTGTAACAACTGTTTCTATATAGAGTATTTTAGCACAGTTGGATTCGCATCTGGGACTGCAACTATTTGTTTTATAATTTTTAACAAAAATAAAATACTTTAATAAAAGACAGAATCGTCTTACCTGCAGGTTCAGCATATGACTTTTGAAAAAGCTTGTAGTATAATCTGTAGTGAAATATAATAAAAAGTATGGCTCAGTATTCAGTAGTAACATGTATATTTACATAAGACAGAATTAATGCACTTCTTCTGCGATTGTGTTTTCAATTTGCGGGGCATAAAATAAATGTCAAAGTGGTGCTAAAATGAAAAAAAAAAAAGTTTTGTTAAAATTTTTGGTAACACTTTGCAATAAGGTTTTATTAGATAACATTAGTTAACAACTTTAGTTAACGAACTAAGAATGAACAATACTTCTACAGCATATAATCTTAGTTAATGTTCATTTCAACTAATACATCATTAAAATCAATATTTGTATTTGTTAACATTAATTAATAATTAATGAACAAACAATGAACAGTATTTTTATTAACTAACATTAACAAAGATTAATAAATACTGTAACAAATGTATTGATCATTGTTAGTTTATGTTAGTTAATACATGTTAACAGATGAGACCTTGTTGTGAAGTGTTACCAAATATTTAAATAAATAAACAAATATATTGAAAATTTAGTCCACCAAATTAAAGTCAGTGTGATGTGACCAACATGTACGAAGCCATAAAAGAGAAAATCACAGGGAGGATACCTGTAGGCTGTCATGACTGTGTCAATGTCAATAAGTCTCTTAGAAATATCACATAATTTGACCTGTTAGTTAAGTTTGTCAAATGTTAAAATCTTATAGAAACATCACAATATTTAGCATTTTAAATAATCTCTTTTTTTTTTTTTTTTTTTACCACAACATTTTTGGAGTCATTAACAAAACTTTGTGTAAAACTTTTTCCAAAAATGTGTGAAATAAACATGAATGCAAATATTACAAAGATTATGGCACACATGTTTTTAACTAGAGTTTTAAAGATATTTTTAATGAAAATTCTTGGTTGTTACTAACTCATAAACAGCTTCACTCCACTATATTAACATTACATAATTTAAATATAGATTTTACTATAGTTTATCAAACACCCTTGAATGACAGACCTGTAGCAGAACTGAAGGTCCGGGCAAATGGATCGATCTGCAATAGCATAAATGTAGTTATCGCCTTCCTCTTCCTGTAGGTTGTATTTGATGGTTTTGAGTGCAGATGAAGGAGAGTGACCACTTTTGTAGAGCTGTTGTAGCTTTTCAATGGTGTCATTAGACACATCTCTCCACCTCATGACTTCTGCAGTGTTCAGTCTATGATTATGTTCATTCCTTAAGTTCACATGAAGGAAATAGCCCTCTTCTATGTGCGGATCTCCTGATCTGTGGAAGGATAGATAAAGGATTCTGTTTTAATGCAGATTTTCAAAATAGTTTGTATGACCTACTGAGAATTCAGTTTCTTATGACTAAATGTTTGGATTATCAAAATTCTGTTGAATTGTGTGTTTTTGTAGTGCATCATCACCTTGGTCTTATTTTTATCTCACCTAGACTTTCTTTCATACATATATCTCTTGAGAATCAGAAACATGGTAGCAGGGCAGTTGGTATTTTTGGACGTCTTGGATGATGAACTGTACGTTTTGTGTTGACATCTCAGATCCACCTGGTATACACAAAATACAGTACTTAGGCAGTTTTGGGAGAATGACCTTATGTTCAATGTTACAACTGAACATGAAATCTTTTTTTTTTTTTTTCAAACCTTCTTTGCTATTAATCCTGTAACCATTATTACATTTACGTTAAAGAAAGTTATTACACTGATGAATCACATTCAATAACAATGTCTAAAGAAAGTAAACAGACTCAATTTTGATATCAGGTTGCCTTTAAAGCATTTCTCTGTCACATAAGAGGATGTTCCTACTCTGTATTTGTTGTAGCGTCCAGAATCAGGGTATGTCCTGGATTTCCTCCATGTTAAAGCTGAGGTCTTTTGGAAGTCCTCCAGCCACCTTTGGACCTGCTCCTCAGTAATCAGCTGCAATTTAAGAGCCGCTCGAAAGTTTTCAACATCCCCTGACATTTCCAGCAGTTCATGGTGACACAGTAGGTGAATGTACCCCGGTGGCAAGATTTTCTGCCATGCAAAGTGTCAGGTAATAAAACACATTGAATTAATTTCACAAGAACATGTCCAGATCAAGATTTTATTGCTCTGTCACTTTCAATTTTAATTGTTTTGTGAAATATGCATGCCAATTAAACACATTTATTGCCTTAGATTTAATTACTGTAATTTACTTTTGAAGATTTTTTGTCATTGTTCTTAATGAAGACTAAAATTAGATTCTCATTACTGTAATAGCATGTTTTAAAAGAATTACTGCAGTACAACAAATTTGTTTAAATCAGCATAACTTAAATGCAGTACAGCAAATGCTACCATGACATATTATACTTTACCTTTGTATACACTACCGGTCAAAAGTTTTTGAACAGTAAAAATTTTTAATGTTTTTAAAAGAATTCTCTTCTGCTCACCAAGGTTTCATTTATTTGATCCAAAATACAGTAAAAACAGTAATATTGTGAAATATTTTTACAATTTAAAATAACTGTTTTCTATTTTAATATATTTTAAAATGCAATTTATTTCTTCGTTGGCAAAGCTGACTTTTTAGCATCTTTACTCCAGTCTTCAGTGTTACATGATCCTTCAGAAATCATTCTAATATGCCGATTTGCTGCTCAAGAAACATTTATTATTATTATCAATGTTGAAAACAGTTGTGTACATTTTTTTCTCAGGATTATTTGATGAATAAAAAGTTCGAAAGAACAGCATTTATCTGAAATAGAAAGCTTTTGTAACATTATCACTACCGTTCAAAAGTTTGGGGTCAGTAAGAGTTTTTTTTTTTTTTTTTTAAAGAAATTAATACTTTTATACAGCAAGAATGCATTAAATTGATCAATAGTGACATTATAGACATTTATAATGTTGCAAAAGCTTTATATCAAATATTATATTCTTTTAAAAACATTAAAAAAAAAATCTTACTGTTCAAAAACCGGTAGTGTATGTGTAATGTTTTATGGTGTTTTTTCACATTAACGATCATTTGAGGGGAAATGTTCTTAAAATCATTTCACAGTGAAAATCAATGCCAAATAATATTTTTGTTTTCTCTTAAAAAAGTATTTAGTATAGTGACGATAGCTTTAGTAATTATTGTGTTTTGGCAGCAAGATTTATAGCATTACATAATGTGTCACATTTTGACTATGGCAGCCATGGTGATTGGCTCTTGATGTGTTTAGACCTTTAGACGTTTATTTTTCATAACTTATAAAGGTTTGCAGAAAATACAGTCAGACTGAAAAGCCACATGGTTTTACCTAGGTAATAACTACGGTTATTATACAATGGTATAACTGTTCTATAACTATGATAAAGATTCATTATGGTAAGCAAACTTTCTTTCATTAAAACACTACTTTAATAGGCTAAAGAAGAGCTATATAATGTTAATGTAACGTTAATGTTTTAACGATAAAGGTAAACAGTAGACATGAATCGTGTCAGCTGTGCTAACGTTAGCCAGCTAGCTCACATAAACTCAGACCTCTATTTAATGGTAAAACAGCTGCTGATGATAATATGAATAACACCAAACCTCCACGTGATCTGTGTCCTCTGCTGCTTTATCTTCTCCAATACAATGCTGACACTTTAACAGTGTCATTTTTAGCAGAAAATCACAGCAAAAAAGCTAAACTTCGCGATCGAGTTTATACTAACCGTCTTACAGAAAACTCTCGCGAGAAATGTGCTTATCTCTCTCTCGCTCTCTCTCTATTGGCATGACAAGCGTTGTGTATTCTCAAATCATTTCTAACAATTACAATGAATATAAAATATTAAATGAACAATATTAGACACTGAACAAATGATAAAATGTTTTACCTCATGTCGTTTCCTTCCTATGGGAAGTCGTTTTAGCATTTAATTCCTAAAACGTATTAGCCTAGTATCTAATTTCATGCTACTAGTATGCTACTTATTTTTTATCTACTAGTAGGCCTATCTATTCTCGTAGGTACTTTAGACATTAGATATGCCTACTGAATGACAGATCCCCATAGAAGTTAATGGCAAAAATTTGAAATGTGTTACAAAAGAAAGCAACAAAAGAATAGTTACTACTCACGGAAATATGTACTTGTATGCCTATCTAATGAATAAGAACCAGTATCTGATAAGTAGGAGTTTATTATTAAGTGTAAAATAAAAATAATGTTTTTGGAGATGAAGGCATACATGTTACCTTTTGTTTTGATGTAAATTAATCACTTAACACTAAACTGCCAATAATGTAAGCCACTGGACACCACGGATGGTTGTCATTCACTGTATTGCATTAATAGAAATTAATAATAAGACTTTTTAAAAACAAAGTTGTTGTTTTGTTTGTTTTACAAAATTAAGTTTTATTTCTATTTTTGTGCCGTGACCATAGGGCGGTCAACAATGGCCACCAGAGGGGCTAATCATACAGTATCTCACAGAAGTGAGTACACCCTCACATTTTTGTAAATATTTTATTATATCTTTTCATGTGACAACACTGAAAAAATGACACTTTGCTACAATGTAAAGTAGTGAGTGTACAGCTTGTATAACAGTGTAAATTTGCTGTCCCCTCAAAAAAACTCAACACACAGCCATTAATGTCTAACCCGCTGGCCACAAAAGTGAGTACACCCCTAAGTAAAAATATCCAAATTGGGCCCAATTAGCCATTTTCTCTCCCCGGTGTCATGTGACTCGTTGGTGTTACAAGGTCTCAGGTGTGAATGGGGAGCAGGTGTGTTAAATTTGGTGTTATCATCCCTCCACCCCTTTGGCTCCAACTTCATCTTCAGTCCAACTGGCTCCACCTCAGTCCTCTGGCACTCTGGCTCCACTTCGGACACTAGTCACTGTGGCTCCGCCTTGGTCTTCAGATCCATCAGTTTTGCTTGGTCGCATTAGCTCTCTGGGTTTACCTCCACCATGGCTCCTCCCTCCCTCGACTCTGCCGTTGGCCTTCATCCTGGCTGTGTTTTGGGTCCCCACCTGGCTCCTCCTACTCTCGTTTACTCCCTGGCTCCATCTACTGCCATCACCACCCTGGTTTCTCCTGCCATCATCTGCTATTATTTCCTGCCCTTCACCAGCCCCTAATACACCTTCAGAGTCCTTAGACTTTTTAGCGTCTTTTTACCAGCTTTGCCCAGCACGGCTATACCACACCATGTTATACCAGCACAGGCTATTGCAAACAGAAACAAGTATACTACATACATACATAGAAATTTCATGTCAGCCTGTTATTTGAGCAGACTTTGCTTTTCCGATGTACAAGAGTGGAGCGTTCGCATGGGACGTGTCCAACTGAGCGGAGTGTACATGCATAGAGCGGAATATTGAGCGGAGCGTCACACCGCTCAGTGATAATGGCTAGAGTGAGAGTAAAACAAAGCGCTGAACACTGAGGGGCAGGGCAGCATATATTTTCGGTCGTTTTTCTCTTTCGGCCAAAACGGAAAATGCTACTTTCAACCAATAATTTTTGGCAGCCTGATTGCTCCCCTGGGTATTTAAGCCCTTAGTTCCTCTCAGTTCTTTGTTCAGTCTTGTTTATGTTGATAAGTTGGTATTTGTATTCTCTTAAAGTATTATTCAAGTATTTGCCTGTTTATGCATGTTGCTTACTTGAAAATAACCAGTAGTAATCACAGTCTGTTTTCATTAAGGAGCTCAAAGGCCCCTCCCTCACAAAACTCTAGCACTGTTTTATCATTGGTAGAACATGAAATATTTCAATACATGCTTTTTAAGTCAATTAGAATTTATGCAATATGTCAAATCTTTAAACCGCAGGGAAAAAAGTCAATTGGAAGGCTGCATCATAGTAAGGCTGCATATCTAAGCTGACACATCAAGCTCCATTAAAGGGAGCCTCAATTTAAAATGATCCATTGAAGGCAGCCTTCGTTTTGCATCCTTCATTCAGCCTGTTTTGTTTCCTTCGCGTCCTCCAATCATTCACAATCCTTTGCACACATTCCAGTTCCCAAAAAAGAATTAGCAGAAATGTTGTTTTGTGGTACCTGCATGTGCTAGGCATTATAGTAGCATGTTAAAACTCATTTCAAAATGAGATTCATTATAGAACTTATGTGCCAGAGAAACAAGCGCGCAGCAGTCTTTAGAATTATGTCTTTGAACTTCCGTTTTTGCAGCTCTGTATATTTCTTTGGCATCGCTGTCAAAGAGTAACTGATGAAGTGAATTTACTTATTGTAGACTTAACGAGAGTTATCATGAGCATTGTAATGTTTGAAGTGGATGTCATGACAAATGTCAGTAGACCGGAAAGATTTTAAAATGAGCGTTTCATTCATATATCCGTAAGATCTTACCTTCATGCTGTGGAAATATAAACCGGAAGACAGAACATAATGTGTGCATTGCACATATTGCACAGTTTGAATATGAGTTTCCTTTTCATACATTTCTGAATTGATAAACAAAACAGGTTTTATGAGTTTTTGGAGGGCTTTTATTTTGTAATTCAATAGACAGTAATTTTGAAATTCAACATTTAATATTATTTAACATTCAAAGTTATTTTTATGTTATCAGGGGTTATATTTAGTATTTGTATTATTTTATATTTATTCATTAATTCATTATTTATTGACAGACAGACTGACAATAAATGTGTGCGAAATCACGTTCAGAAAGATCGCTTTCTTTTTTGACGAATTTTTACACGCTACCGTAATGCATAGTATACGCATACCACAAAACAACGGTGGGGCTAGAATTACATTTTTTTCAAAGTGGAGGCTGGCCTGACCGCAGTTTTGAACTGCTTTTATTACCAAACACTGGCGTTCCGTCTTACTACCTTATCGCTTTTTTACGCCATTACAATATTTTACGCAATTTTACTACGTAGTGCATGTATGTGAATTGAAATTCACCCTGTGTGTCTTTTCCTGTTTCCGTTTGAGCGAATGGTTGGTTGGTTAAACTGGACAGTCAAGCATTGCCAAATGATTGTACATTGGCGGAAGCGACGTCACTCAGTTTTTGTGCCCGCCTTCTGTCTTTGCAGTTTCACGAGTGCAACATATCTAGTGGAAAACCCTTTACACGAGTAAGAAATATTGCATTTTTAAATACATGTAATACTTTTTAATGTTTTGTTTGATATTACGTAAACAGTTAACAGTCTCTGGTGCTGAATGATGATTGTATGTTAGCACCTGGCTAAACGCTATGCCTCCTGTTATTGTGTTCTTCTATTATTCTATATTATTCTACATGCGTTTCTCTTATTTTCATCTTCGCTGCTAAGCGTGGTTTAATGATGATGATATGACGTGTTATACAGTCGAGATTGTGTAGCCTTTGTGGTTAAACATCTGGGCTGGGAGCTGTAATATTGTAGGCTCAATTCTTGAGCAGGACACTTAATTTGGGGGTCTGAATAACTTATAATTGTAAGCTCATATATTTGTCTATTTATTCATTAAATGGGTATGGTGCTGAGTATACAAGGTATACAGAGTAAGACGGACAATTAAATCATACAAATAAGGCAATATACACAAAGTGTAGCAGCATTGCGGTATGAGTCATAGTGTTGAAGTATTAAGTAATAAATATTTATATGTGTATATATGTTACAGTGTTGCACATACACAACTGTTTCTGATATGACATGTTGTTTGAATTACAGGCAGATCCACGGATAGCTGCATCCCAGCTGCCAGCATGTCTGGCACTGCCACAGTTCTGCAGCAGTTTGTGAGTGGTCTTAAGAGTCGCAATGAAGACACACGTGCCAAAGCTGCCAAAGACCTCCAGCACTATGTCACTACAGAACTAAGAGAGGTAAACTGTACTACTTTGATCACTCCAAGTATTTACATAATTAAACTTCATCAGCAGAGTCAAAAGCCTAGATTTGACCATAGTCAAAGAAATATTCTGTATATTTCTTTTCAAAATTTAATGTCTAGGTACCACATCTGTGACTGTCATAAAAAAATTATTTTGACTCGTCCTTCAGTGTGTTTAAACAAACAAGAAAGGAAACATGTTTACAGTAAATACACTTATAATGGAAGCATAACTGCATGTGCATGACCACATGACTTTGTGGATGTAGCGCTAGATCTGCTAACAGGGATACTGCCAATAACAAATAACGAGAAGTTCATCCACCCAGAAAAGTAGTATTACTTAAGTAGGATGATTTAGATTTTACAGCTTACAGGGGTCAACGCTAGGGATTTTTTTTCTACTGGCCTGGTCACACTATCGGTTTAGATTTTTTACTTACCCTGCCTAAATTTTGACTGGCCCCACCGAAAAAAAAAAAGTTGTTTTCATTGTATTTGACCCATTCGTATTCTAATAAATAATGTTGATACGACACCAACATTTTAGATACCAGTGAAATTTCACAATTCTAATTTCAATAACACAGCTAAAACTAACAGCAACCTAACTACAGTAGTCAATATTTGAAGTGGATCAAAACCTTTCATCAAAGTTGTTCTAAAAACCTTCTTCTTAAGACAACTTAGTTCTTAGGACAAATTTGATTAACTTTTTTGATCCACTTCAAATGTTGACTACTATAATATAAAGTTGGAACATTATTAAAAACAAATAATCAGTAATAAATGCAACGCTGTTTGCTACCAGTAAAAAGAGCAGAAGAAAAAGAAGTGACGATGATCGGTATATTTAAATGTAATCTCTCAACAAGTGTTTCAACTGTGGAAAGATATCAATAAAACAGCTTGAGAATAATATCTCACGTAGCAATACATTTACCTTGGGCATTTAGTAGTGTCTACAGCATGTTGGTTCACTTGAAGTAAGTATGTGTAAGAAAGGGCTCCCTATATAGTTTACAGCATTAGTTAAGATAGTTTTTTTTTATCCTTAAGAAAATTTTAATTATAATTGAATTAACACAGCAGCACATTTGTTAAAAAAGCACAGTATTATAAAAAAAAAAAAAAAGCAATTTTATGTCTAGTTTTATTCCCCTGCTGTACTGAACCAGTACCAAGCTGTGACTTCAAAACCGGTAACGAACCGTCAGTTTTGTGCACTGTTACACCCCTAGTAATAAATAAACAAATCACAAGCAATAGCACAAGTAGGGATGCAAAGTGGTGGAAAATTTCTGGTATTTATAATTTCCCAAAAGTTTCCAGAAAATAGGCAGGTCCAAGAGTAGCATTCTGGAAAGAAATACTACAGAAATTAAATAAAGTAATCAATTGTAAAATAAAAGCATAGTCTTGCATAGTATTCACTGCGTAAGTTAAATATATATTAATTCTTATTAAAGCTACAATAGTTATTTAGTCAAGAGCAGGGGCAGACTGGCCATTTGGAGCACCGGTAGTTTTCCTGGTGAGCCGCTCTGCAATGTGAGATGGTGCTCACTGCAGAACACGAGATCCAGGGGGCGGGGTCCAACTCCTCCCCCTTTACATATCCCTAAACCTACTCGTCTCCGCCCCCTGGATCTAAATCTACCCATCTCCACCCCCTGGATCTGGATCCAACTCCTCCCACTGTACATATCCCTTAACCTACCTGTCTCCGCCCCCTGGATCTTGTGTGTTCTGCAGTGAGGGGCTACTGGGCAATGTGGGCCGGCCTGTTGCTATGTAAATATATAAAGAAGGAATAATAGTACATTTATGTATAATTCCCTCATCCCAGGCGAATGCCCACACGCCCCACATGACTCAAAATGACTAACCTATAGTGTGCTCTGGCTCAGTGCAGCAGTCCAACAGCGCACGTCAATGTCAAAATGTTTGAGATGGCCAATCAAATCAAAGAAGGTTTACTGTTCACAGAAGTCGAGCCCAAGCAGTAATTCCAACGTGGCACTTTTTAGTGCTTTAAGAATGTGAGGTAAGATGTAAAGAGATGTACATGAAGAGATTGAATACAGCAATATTTGCCAACTGTTTAAGATAAAAATGTTAAATAAGGTGGTCCAATTTTAAAATACCATGTCCGTCTACCGGCACAGCCTTGAGCCGTTTGCTCATTTGTCCTCCTTTTAAAATCATCACTATTTTATACTTTATCCAATGGTATATAATAAATAAATAATATAAACAATTAATAAATTAAAACATCGGCTAAGTTTAAGCTAATATTAAGTGATGTAGCCTACATTTTAAACATAATATTGTCAATACTGATTCATTTCTGAATCAGCCGTTTTGAACAAATCGGTTGAATTAATGAATGAATGAATCAATGACTCATTCATTAAGACAGTGACTTGTTACCATCTGTTGGTGCTTTTAGTTCATATTTAAAGTATAATTTAAGTATAATATAATTTTTTTCCAAAATTTCATATTTCTATACTCACTTTTTTTCTAAAAAAACATTAATCTTGTTACCTTTTTATGCATTTGTAAACAGTATGTTAAAGGATTAGTTCACTTCACAAATTTCCTAATTTACTCACCCCCATGTCATCCAAGATGTTTATGTCCTTCTTTCTTCAGTCGAAAAGAAATTAAGGTTTTTGAGGAAAACATTCCAGATTTTTTTTTCCATATAGTGGACTTCAACAGTTAACAACGGGTTGAAGGTCCAAATTGCACTTTCAATGCAGCTTTTAAGGGCTTTACACAATCCCAGATGAGGAATAAGGGTCTTATCTAGCGAAATTATGTCATTTAAAAAAGAAATAAATAAAATTATTTCTTAAATAAAATTATAATTAATAAATAAAACAAAATAAAATAATACATATATACTGTTTAACCACAAATGCTCATCTTGCACTAGCTCTGAGATGCGGCACGCATTATGTAATCATGTTGGAAAGGTCACGCGTGACATAGGGGGAAGTATCGATCAAGTGTTTACAAAGTGAATGTGCAAAGACTAATTCAAACGGCCTTTACAAAAAAAAAGGTAAAACAACGATGTCGGATAATTTTGAAGTTGGAGGAGAAAACGAGATGGAGTTTTTCGCCCTACCGCAGTACTTCCGCCTACATCACGTGTGACCTTTCCAATGTGCTCGGGCAACCCTACCCTGGTACTGTGGGCCGCTCTGTGCAAGAAGGTCCAGTTCCACTTTTTAATCATAGTCCACTCCTGGTCAAGAGCAGTAAGGCTGTGTGTTCACCAAAGCGTTTTTAGCCAGCTAAAAATGTTTTGCTGCGGGCACTTGAGAGCGCTTTTTCATTTGAGACACTATATGTGCTACATGATACGGAATATCCCCGGACCCTTCACTAGCATCTGATTTTGCAAGTTTGCTTGTGAAAATAAAAATGTTGACACAAGGTTGTAATGTAGTTTCTCTGGCGCTAGTTTTGGATTAAGAGATGTGCTTGTTGTTGTCGTTTGTTATCTTTGTACAAGCAGAATGTGGAAAAAAAGGAAGTCTGAACTGGTGTGTAATGACGTCACGTGTGTGAACACAGAGGTAATAGAGTGAACAAGATGGATAAAGTTTGCTACTCCAGTCTCGTGTGCTTTATTGCTTACTAACTCCTGACAGATACCATAAATTGGTGTCGAGGATTAGGCTTTTTTTCATTTGTCATGAAGATGGCTGTTGCTAACGTGCCTTGCCCGAGTTTTTTCCTGCCTTGCCCTGGCGAGCCTGCTATACTGTTCAGCACATGGCTGTGGATTTGTGAAAATTATCTATGGGTTATTGATGCTACAGGGGATGCCTGACCGGACGAAAGACGGAGAGCTGTAGTGCTTCACTGCTTCACTGCCTTGGCACAGAGGGACAATGAATTTTCTACTCATTGCCTAACACAGGTACGACGTATAAGGATGCAGAGGATGCATTGAAAGCATAGTAGCTGAGCGCCACACCTTCCGTAATCACTGTCAGGCGCCTCACGAGACCAGTTTGTTGCTTTGCGAGAGCTTGTTGTTTCATCTGAGTTGAACAGAACTGGACAGAACTGTTACGATAGCAAGCCGGATTGAATCTGCTGCCAGTCAGGCTAAATCCATTTCAAATTCTCGTCGTACAAATTGTGCAGCACATAGTAAAATGCAGAACAATGGGGAAACCATCACATGCACCTCTTATTTCTGCTCAGGTGGGGAAGTCATGCTTTCGCTGTGGATTGGATCGGGGCCACACTTAGCCAACGCTGCAAACTGCCCAGTTGCAACTGCAGCATGCAGGAAGAGTAACAAGATTGGACATTACGCTAAACTGTGCCGAACAGCTCAATCAAATACAAGTGAGGTCCATGAAATTGAATTACCAGAAGTTACCGTACTGTACACCGAATATACATTATTCCAGCATTGCCAACACAGTGACTCTATCTACTTCTGGCTCACAGTCTTATGTGGTGGACTTGGTGGTTGATAGTGGGTCTTCCGTGTCTATCCTGCCCTATAGCACTTATGCATGCCATTTCAGTATTGTTGTGCTGTCGCAACCCACAGCCAGGCTGGTGACATACAAAAGTGCAAATTCCGGTGGTTGGATGTTTGTCAGCAAATGACCTCTCAGTTCCTGCTACGTTCTTCATTGTGGACAAAGGGACACCACTCATGGGGAGGGATGTGAGGATTGAAAACAATCAAGTTCTGCCTCCTAATACCCTTCCTGTGCCTGCTTCAGCTGTGCCAGTCTTTCAGTGCACTGTTACTGAGTCAAATGAGTTTGGATGTGCTAAAATCTTTATACACACAGCGTAAAGCTGGATGAAACCATCACACCTGTGCACCAAAAACTTTGCTGTCTGCCGCCTGTCTGTTCGTAGTGCTGTGTCAGAGGAATTAAATTACTTGCAAGCCGCTGGGGTAATAGAACGCATCAATGCCTCTGCATGGGTGTCACCAACTGTTGTTACGCAGAAAAAGTCAGGTAAAAATAGGATGTGCCTTGACATAAGAGATCCAAATAAAGCTGTGATTGTAGACTTTTTTACTCTCCGCTCTTAAAAGGTTGTAATGTTTTTTCTACCATCAACCTGACTAATGCTTACTACCACGTGCCGCTGCATTAGGACAGTTGTGACCTCACAGCCTTTATTACTCACGATGGACTGTTCAGTTTTTGTCGTGTTCCTTACGGATTGGCTTTAGCACCTGCGGCATTTCAGAAGATGATGAACACCATCATCCTGACTGGCTTGTTAGGGGTTGAAAATGACCTGGACGACATTATCATCCATGGATGACATGTCTATGCATGACAAAGCACTTCAAGTGGTCTTACAATGACTAGAAGCTGCTGGCTTGCAGCTCAATAAATACAAGTGTCGCTTCCGGCAAACCAGTCTGCTGTTAGGTCATACTGTTTCAGAGGAGAGTCTTCCTAATGAATCACATGTACAGGCGATTCAAAATGCCCCTACTGATTATCATGTTTGCCCTTACCTGCTTCTCCTGCAGATAATGCTGTTGCTCCAGCTCCTGTTGATGATGTTGAGGAGTAGTTTGTTGCTTTTCTATCTGCTGCCTGTAATTCTCTGTCTGCTGCTGATGTTAGTGCTGCATATGCCTCCTGCCCTGCTCTAACCAAACTTCATATACAGATTTCTAATGGTTGGCCTCCTTCCACCAAATGGACTGGATGATGAGTTGTTGCCATTCTTTAAACTGCACCGGGAACTGTCTGTTAAGGACAACTTTGTCTTTCGGGGCTCATGGCTGATTGCACCAGCGGCTCTTTGATCTGTGCTGGTATCCATAGCACACAAAGGACATCAGGGAGAGGTGCTTATGATATTGCCAGTTCCTGCCATGTGTGTCAGCTTAATGACAAAACTGTTACTGTAAGTCACAGTCACACCCTGCTCCTCTCCTGCCGGTGCTGCTCCCAGATGGACCATGGCAGAAAGTGTCTGTGGATATAGTCAGGCCATTTGACACTGCTGCATCCAACTGCATGTTTGCTATAACCTTAACTGACTATTACAGTAAATGGCCTGAGGTCTCCTTTACTCACACTTTCACTACGGATTCTATGGTTTCGTTTCTGTCTTCAGCCGCCATGGCAGTCTCTTGACAATAGTTACTGATAACGGTGTTCAGTTTATGTCTGCTGCTTTCTCTGCTTTTCTGAAAGGAAGGAATATTCGTCACCATCATTCCTCTTTCTACTACCCAGCACCTAATGTGTGCTCAAATACATGGTACAAATGGCCATCCAGCAACATCAGCCATGAGAACCTGTGGTAACTGACTTCTTTCAGATATATCATGCCACTCCACATGCAGCTCTTCAATGGCAGGCAAATGCACACAAGGCTGTTTATTTTGCCATTTTCTCCTGTGTACCCGTCAACGGACATGACTGTTCGCTGAAGGGTTACGTTTTGGCTGCAACACAAAATGTAAAAGCACACTGATGCTAAGCAGGGAGCTCAAACTCCTTGTTTCCAGGAGGGGGATAAAATGAGGGTACGGAACCCCTTGCATGTTCTTAATGGACATAGAATGTTTACTGATCCTCTCACGTTTACCAAAAAACTTGGGGTGGGTACATACATTCTTAGTGATGGAAAGACATAGAATGCTTCCTGTCTCATTGCATTTCCTTGCACACCAACAACTCCGGCTGAGAACACTGCTCACTATACACATACACTCATACTATTAGACCTAAATCATTTGATGTCTGTAAGCCTAGTGGTTGAAGGACTATGTTATTGATCTGATGTGGTGTTCTGGATTTAATGTGTGGTTGTGTTTGTCACTACTCCTGTCTTGTTTGCTTTATTGCTTACTAACTCCTGACAGATACCACACATATCAAGGCTAAATCACTAAATATTGAGAATGTAATGGCACGTATTATATTTTTCTAACTCTAAGTGATCGATCACTGATTGGAACCAGC
This sequence comes from Ctenopharyngodon idella, assembly GCF_019924925.1. Classification (NCBI taxonomy): domain Eukaryota; kingdom Metazoa; phylum Chordata; class Actinopteri; order Cypriniformes; family Xenocyprididae; genus Ctenopharyngodon; species Ctenopharyngodon idella. The sequence continues at coordinate 6,241,680 of NC_067227.1, forward strand.
TGATAATCACTTCCTTTGATTCAGTACGTCTCTCAACTTCATGCCCGCCTCACATAAACCAATCACATTTTAATGATGCAAAAGTTTAACAGCTGAGCGGCTGGGCAAGAGTAAAATAATAATGCGGTTACAGGTTATTATAATCTAAACTACTTTATTAAATAACTCTACTAACAGTAGCTGCTGTTCAGTTTGCATATTGCTGTTCTCCTACTCACTCTTTGCTTATCTTCATTCAAGCTCCAGGTGAGGGGGTTGCCAGATATCACAAAAAAGCAAAACAAGCCCTTAAAAAAATGGAATAATAAACAGACATGGCAAAACTGTACCAGGGGAACAAATATAAACAATATAACTAGTACCAATATACCAGTATCTAACAAAATTAAAAGACAGGAAATGCAATTTATTATGAATAAAATAATTTATAATATTTAGATATTATAAAATGATTGAAGTAAAACAATAACACGAGATTGAAAATAATTTAATTATTCAACAAAAAATGTAACATTTAATAATGCAACAAAACTTTAAAGTTTAATTACACCCATTAGTATTTAATATCAATCAATTGGGGGCACAGGTTTTCTTATAAGGAGGGCTTCAAGGACCATAAATTTAAATAAAATTCAAAAACAAGTTTGGAATCAAATCTAAAATCAAATCTATGCATATATCGAAATTAGATTCAAAATTGAAAATCGTTTTTTAATTGAATCTTGACCCTAAAAATTGATTTTTAATTGAATGGTGAGATTCCAAAAGATTTCCTCCCCTAGTTCTTGCATTCAAAAACAGCTGGACAGAGTGCAACATAATATGAGAGTTTTGGCTACTTTGAACTACAAATTATATAAAAAAATAAAATAAAATGATGAGCTCATTTTCTGTGTACTCTAGACCAGTGATATGTAAATACAACAAACAATCTAGTGAAAGCCAACTTTTTAAATGCCTGTTCAGTGCTTTTTCTGTGATAGTAATATGTTTTTGAATTGTCTTAATGTGTGGCCTTTTATTAGTAAATATTAACACAGTTATTTGCGATTTGATTAATTGAGCACATCATGTACAGTATACAAGAAGAAAAAATTTAAGGTGTGCTTAGGGTGTACTCACACTAGGTGATCTGAACCATGCCCGAGCACCTAATTTGACACCCAAGGTTCAGTTTGTTTGACTAGTGTGATCACTCTATACTGGTCCTGGGTGCAATACGCTAACCCGTGCCCTGGCCTGCTTGAAGAGGTGGGCTGAGGCGCTGTACACGTGTAGCATGATGGATAACTGCTAGAGCATGCAACAGCTGCTACTTCCTGTTTTCTTCAAAAAATAAAGTTTCATCTTAATGATGTAAGCATGCTCAGGCCCGGAACATTAAGTGCAATGTGAGTGCAGGCATGTGGGGAAGGGGGTACAGTTGTACTGTACAACGTAACTGTGCCAAATGTGAGTATATCCTTACTTTAAAGTATACAAATATTGGCAAAAGTCATGTTTAGTGTCCTATCTTTTTGCTTCTTATTCAAGCTGAGCCAAGATGAAGCCACCACTTTCTATGATGAGCTGAACCACCACATATTTGAGTTGGTTTCCAGCTCAGATGTGAATGAGAAAAAAGGTGGTATCCTTGCCATAGGTGAGTATGAATCAAATGACAATCACTGTCTCCTTTATATTTTTATTTTTAATAAAATAATGGAACATGTAAATGTATGTAACCTTATTTTTCCATTGTGCCAGATCAAATGAATTTTGCTTTGAGAGTGACTTGTCATAATTTCATTGCTTGGTTTGAAGTGTTATTATTGTGTAATTGCTGTCTCTACAGTGAGTTTGATCGGTGTGGAGGGGGGAAATGCCACCCGTATCAGCCGATTTGCAAACTACCTACGCAACCTGCTTCCCTCCAGTGACTCAGTGGTCATGGAGATGGCCTCTAAGGCCATGGGTCACCTGTCCATGGCGGGAGACACCTTCACTGCAGAGTATGTGGAGTTTGAGGTGAAGAGAGCTCTCGAATGGCTGGGAGCAGACAGAAATGAAGGAAGACGGCACGCAGCGGTGCGTAGAAACCATTAACTGCATTGTATTATATAGTCACAGTGAATTGCAGACAAACTATTTGAAACTCTGTAGCACTGTAGACCCTGACATATGAAATAATAGCCAGAAAAATCTATTTTTTTAATGGAACAGTTTATTGAACCTGTAGATAAAACAAAACAAGCAAAAAAGTGTTAAAGCTCACATTGAAGGAAGAAAAAAAAAGCCTCAATTTTATTTCAGAGGTCCAAACTGAGATTTGGTGTGATTACAGATACTTATATTGACAAAAATAAGATTAAATTCTGATTGTAATGTAAATCAATTAGATCTTTATAACAGTATAGCAAACTACTTACATAAATTGCATATGAATATCAGCTGTCACTCTGTATCTCCCAATAATATGTCTTAGTAAGATGACACTTAAAGGCTTAGTTTTATGATCAAAGCTATGTAGTTTTTATTGTGGGGGGGCAAAACATATAAGGTAATGCAATACAATGCTTATTTAGAGATGTTTTTTTAATATAATTTTAGTGTTTTATAGATAGTCAGGTAAACTTAAGTTGCTTCAGTCCAGTATTGTGAACAGACAATAGAAGGCATGTAGCCGATTGTGTACAACACATTTTCAGTAGTTTTGATAATGTTGATAATTTAGAGGCGACAGAAATTGCTGTATCAAATATGATACAGGAGACTAAAAGTAGCATTTTTCCTAGGATTATTTTAATTAATGTATCGGATATGCTGCAATAAAAACTTTATATCAGAATCTCTCCAAGTTTATTGAACAATACTTAAGTCTGTGTGATCTCGTTGCTCTCCTCAGTGAACTGACCACACTTGGCACTTTTTTTTTTTGTTTCAGGTGCTGGTTCTGCGAGAGCTCGCTGTTAGCGCACCTACATTCTTTTTCCAGCAGGTGCAACCGTTCTTTGATAACATTTTCTATGCTGTGTGGGACTCCAAACAGGCCATTCGTGAGGGTGCAGTATCTGCACTCAGAGCCTGTCTGATCCTCACCACCCAGAGAGAGACCAAAGAGATGCAGAAGCCACAGTGGTACAAGGTCAGAATCAACACACTCAACTGTTCTCAGATGTGTTTGCATTAATGTTATGGGTATATGGGCACTCTCACATTCTGTGTATTTTGTTGTCCTTAACAGCAAACATTTGAGGAAGCCGAGAAGGGTTTTGATGAAACTCTGGCTAAAGAGAAAGGCATGAATAAGGATGACCGTGTTCATGGAGCTCTACTCATTCTCAATGAACTAGTGCGAATAAGCAGTATGGAGGGAGAGGTATGAAACTGCACATACTATGGGCCACATGACACATGATTACCTCACATTACAATGCTTTATGCTGGGTACACACCACAAGATAATCGGGCTGATTTTGGGGTGATTTCTTCCCTTCTGACAATCCTAGGTTTATCTTGATGGTTCAACAGATTATTTTATTAGATTTTCCTGTGGTCTGAGGTGTGTTAAGAATGACTGAATCTGCTCGGAAGAACGTCGGAGGTGCCCCGATCACAAATCGTAAATATTCAACATGTTGAATATTTATGATCAGAATTCCTGATGTGTGGGGGGAACCCCGAGGACAGATGCGCGCACGCTTGGAGATTCTCACGTGAAACGAAACAATATCCTATCAGAAAGCGTGCTGACAGTAGACAGAAGCATAACAAAAGTTAAATGGATTTGGACAGCAGAGATGGAGGATCAGCTTGTCAATTTGTGGCAACAGCACGTGTGTATAAATACAATGTGTCCTATAAAACATACCAAAATAGTTCCAAACACTATCATCGCCATTTCTCCCTGCCTATCGTCCGTCCTGTTTATTCTGAAGTCTCGAGATTTTGCGAGATTTCCTGTGTTCACAGTCGGGACTCTGGTTGAAAATCTGTTTGTGTGTGGTGTGCTGTCTTTGTCACATCACGACACACCACACACTATAGGAGCAAAACGGTTAAATCTAGGATTTTTTTTTTGTCCTCATGTTTGTGGTCTCTCACATTTTAAAAGTTTTCGAAAATCTTTTAGTGTGTACCCAGCATTACTAAAGCTTATTTACTGTGTTTAGTTTCTTTTCTTTTCTTTTCTTTTTTCTGTTCTATTGGTTCTTTTGTTCTTTTTCTTATTGTTTTGCTCGTTTATTGTAAATATTTTTCCTGTTTGTTCATTTCTTATTTTTGTTTGGTCTTTTTGGTTCTTTTGTTTGTTCTTTCTCTTGTATTGCTTGTTTTTACTTGTTCTTTCTTTCGTGCTCTTTTGTTATATTTGTTATCTTTTGTCATTTTCGGTTGTTCATTTGGTTGATCTTTTTTTCCTTTGCATGTTCGTTTCTTGCCTGTTTGTTTATTCAACTTTTTTTTTTTTACTTTTTTTGCTTGCTTTGTTTATTTTTGTTTCTTTGTATCATTAATTTGTTTGATCTTTTACTCATTTTGGCATAATTTGATGCTTCAGTGCTTTTACTTTATTATTTGATGTATTTATTTTTTTGTTCTTTCATTCCTGAAGCGTATGAGAGAAGAGATGGAGGAGATCACGCAGCAGCAGATGGTTCATGATAAGTACTGTAAGGAGTTGATGGGTTTCAGCACTAAGCCACGGCATATCACACCCTTCACCAGCTTTCAGTCAGTGCAGCCGCAGCAGTCCAATGCTCTGCTGGGGCTGCTGGGATATAGCACACCACAGGGCTTCCTAAGTTTTGGAGCTGCACCTGTTCCCTCTAAAAGCACGCTTGTGGAGAGCCGGTACTGCAGAGAACTGATGGAGGAGCGTTTTGACCAGGTGATTGTATTTAATACTGTAGTGAAGAGGAAGAAACTGCATCCTTTTTTATTTGTTTTCTTTATTTTGGCTCAGTCTACAATTTAGGGTACATTTGCATGTGCATTGAAGATAATATATATTTTTTTCTAACAGGAAAAATCTTATTTTTGTCTTTATTTAATAAGACATTTAGACTTTATTTTATAAGTAACGTTCAGAACTGAATCAATGACCAAGTCCAAGTTGTCAGTGAAAGAGAGGAGGTCAAAAAGGCGAGCAGATCAGAGCCAGAGATCAGTCAGTGATAACAGGGCAATACAGGATCTCGGTCAAGGATGAGTCCTGACAGATTTATCTTTTAAGGCAGGGGTCCTCAAAGTTTTTCAGGGCAAGGACCCCTTAGGCAATAGAGACATGAAGCAGGGACCCCCCAATACAAAATGTGTCAAACGGAGCTACACATTAAGCATATAGCCTTCGATATTAATAGAAACCAAACTAACCATATTATGATAGTTATATTATGTTACGACAGTAGATTACAACTGTGCATGTTATTGTTGTTGCACATGCATCATTGTCTGTAAATTAGTTTTCATTGTTAAAATTGAGATTAATGCATCGTGACAATCTTACGTCTTGCAACAAAAATCAAATTTATTAGTTGTTCACAGTTGTTGTAAATTATCTTGATTTATTGAGTCATACATTCTAATTTTACTACTCAGATGGACAATTAAACATTTCTTGAACTTAAGATTCAAGTTTATTAAAAATTCAAATTTTAATTATACTGTCAGTTGGACAGTTTTCTACAACTTCACATTTTAATCACTAAATAGATCTCACTCATCTCGGCTCGCAATCTCACAAAGTTCTATTAAAATCAATAAAGTTGTCTGCACTGCATTATGAATCTTTTACATTGTGTCTTTGTTTGTTAATGAAAGGATTTGCGAGTTTGCAGAACTCAGCACTGAACAAAAACTCTGGCGTTCTCCAGAGCGCAAACACAAAAACCTAATTATAGAATGAGTGCAAGAGACTGTAAGACTGTGCTGAGTCTAGGTGGCTCTATAATAATCAAATTTACACGTGTGCCAATAATTGCAGAAACGTATGGGCTACAGTCAGTACCCTCAAATCAAATGGTCATATAGATTTCCTAAATTTTCAGAAAAACTTTTTGAAACCCTTCTTAGGGTGATTGTCCAGTTCACTTGGAAATTGGCATGTATTTAAATATTCTCCCAATTAAAAAGTTTTCAAAAATGTTTTGATTTGTTAAATTTAAGCTAATATGATTCAGGAATGACCCATATTGTCTAAATGTTCCATAACATCTGTTTCAGTTGCTGAGCTGAGAATAGATTTTTATGGTGCAATTATATTTCTGAGTAGTATTATGAATAAAAAGAATGCACAAAATTTATACTCAATCTTTTTATTGGTTTTCAGTGACAGTACAGAATAGGACATCATTAAAAAAAACATTAGACTGTAAGACATTGTCCATTATATATCCTTTACATGACCCCCCCCCCCCCCATCCAATAACTCAAATGTCCAAAAAAAAAAAAAAGGAGAAAAATAAAAATCCTTCTAAAAAGTTCCTTCTAGAAAGATTCTTCTAATAGGTGAAAATGATGTATCATTGCCAGTTACAGGTGCGCAAGGTAAACCCTTAATGTAATTTAAGAAGGGGTCCCAGGTCTTGTAAAAAGATTTAAGTGAACCAGAGATTGAGCATCTTAACTTTTCCAGCTCAATACAGTAGAAAATGTCCTGTATCCACCTGTCATACGTTTCTGTATGCACCCAGGGAGGACAATTATCAGAGTAGATATCCCTGTTCCAAAAGAGAAGCTTATTGATGTTACAGGCCCAGTAATACTGCTGCAAGTTGGGAAGTGCAAGGCCTCCCTTAGCTTTAGTAAGTTGTGGAACTGATTTCTTGAAGCAAGCAGGCTTGAAGCACTAGAAATGAACGCAAAAGACTGTTGAAGCCAGTAAAAAAAGATTTATTAATGCAAATAGGTATGTGTTGAAAGAGGTATAGAAATTTAGGCAGAATAACCATTTCGACCAATTTAATGCGACCTACAAGGGATAGAGGGAGAGAGGCCCACCTACACATATCCTATTTGGATTTGTCCACAAGCGGTTGAAATTTTTTTGCAAATAGATTTTTATATGAACTTGTAAAAAAGATGCCCAGATATCTGAAACCATCAGAGGCAATCTTGAAGGGTAAGAGAGATCGTGGAAGTTTTTTAGCTTCAGAGTTAAAAAAGTTCACTTTTTTGTAAATTCGTCATAGCTAGATAGTTGGTTAAATTTGTCTAGGATATCCAAAAGTGGGGGTGAACTAGCTTGTGAACTAGAGCTTGTGAACTAATCCATGAGGAGAAATTCCCTCAAAACCATCGTGGCTGCGGAGCCAGATAGCTAAAGTTTCTATGGCAAGATTAAAAATGAAGGGAGAGAGGGGGCATCCATGTCATGTCCCACGCTGAAGAGAGAAAGAGGGTGATCGCAAGCCATTAGTATGTACGGATGCCATAGGGGAAGAATGCACAAAATTCATGACATTATGGCTCTGCTGTTGTATCAGGTGTGCCGTTGGGTGCTGAAATACAGGACCAGTAAGAATCCACTAATCCAGATGACTATCCTAAACCTTCTGCCTCGACTCGCTGCCTTCCAGCCTCATACTTTCACTGGTAACCCTCCTACTTGTGATCATCTTCTAAAGCTGTTTTTTTTTTAATTTCAATAATTGAATGTCTTTTTAATTAAGTGATATACAGTCCAACTAGAATTTATTCAGACACCTTGAACATTTCATTCATCAATACAGTTTATTCACTATAGTTTAAAATAAAATATGACAAGATCTCAGAGTTAAACTGTGTCAGAAAAAACATTTAAGCAAAACATGGTCAGGTCAAAGTGTCTGAATAATTTTTGGTTCCAAATTTTTATCAAATTTACTGGTTAGAATTTTTGGGTATAATATATCAGTTTACTTTATTTTGCTATCCTCACTTACATAAATGAACTATAGTGTCCTGCACCCACTAGTAAAAAAAAATATCAAATGTCAAATATAATTTTTTTTTTTTTTTTTTTTTTTAATCAAAGCTTAAGTTTTAAAATACATTGTGTTACCACTGTGCATATTACAATAATAATTTAGTTTGGCTTTACTTGTTTATTGACTATGTGTGTATATGTATAGATACATTTTTTCGCCCCTTTTTTAATTCTACCCTCAGATCAGTATTTACAGGACACTATGGGGCACCTGCTGGGCTGCCTGAAAAAAGAAAAGGAACGGACAGCAGCATTTCAAGCATTGGGTCTGCTGGTAGTGGCTGTAAGGACCGAAATTCAGCCCTACCTCACCAAGATCCTGGAGATTATCAAAGCTGCACTGCCACCTAAAGACTTTGCACACAAGTAAGAACCTGAAACCATCCAAATCCAAACTTTTATGCACAGTTCAGATCCAAACACTATCTAGAGGCCTAAAAAATTAAAGCAATAAGCAACGAGAGGGCATACAGTGATTTTTTTATTTATTTATTTATTTTATTTTTTTTTAGCAGACAAACCATATAGCTTTAAGTGATTTATTGTTTAAAGACTATGATTATGATCCATGTTAAATAAATTAATATTATTAACTTTTATAATAGCATCTGTTGATACCATGAAATTGGCCATTGTACAGTTTCTTTCTTGTGTTTATGTATTTTCACTTGACAACTTGTACCATAGACAAAAGTAAAGAAGCCACTATTTGTTTAAATAGAACTGTTAGTATAACCATGAGTAAGACACTCTGATTTATTTATTTATTTATTTATTTATTTTTATCTCTTTTTTTTTTTTTTTTTTGCTAATTTGCTAATTTGCTATCATCATTTGCTATGTTTGGCTGCAGGCTGTATTTATAATTTACAGAATCTCAATCAATCATTTAATCATTTAGCAGACGCTTTTCTCCAAAGCGACTTACAAATGAGAACAATAGAAGCAATCAAATCAACATGAGTGCAACAGTATGCAAGTGCCGTGTTAAATTCCAGTTATTCCAGCAAAGTGCACGTAGCAAGGATTTGAAGTAAATAAATAGAGAAAGAGAAAAGATATAGAAAAAAAAGCAAGTGCTAATATTACTGGGTCAAGTGTTGAAGAAAAAGATGTGTTTTTAGCAGTTTTTTGAAAATGGCTAAAGACTCAGCTGCTCGGATTGAGCTAGGCAGGTCGTTCCACCAGCAGGGAATACACAAAGAAAAGGTCCGTGAGAGTGATTTCGTGTCTCTTTGGGATGGCACCACAAGGCGCTGTTCACTTGCAGAACGCAAGCTTCTGGTGGGCGCATAAGTCTGAAGTAGTGAGTTTAGGTATAGTGGTGCAGAGCCAGTGGTTGTCTTGTAGGCAAACACCAGAGCCTTGAATTTGATGAGAGCTGCTATTGGCAGCCAGTGCAAACTGATGAAGAGAGGTATGACGTGTGCTCTCTTCGGCACGTTAAAGACCACTCTTGCTGCTGCATTCTGGATCAGTTGCAGAGGTTTGACAGTGCATGCTGGAAGGCCTGCCAAGAGAGCATTACAATAGTCCAGACTGGATAGAACAAGAGCTTGGATGAGAATTTGTGTGGAATGCTCTGATAGGAAGGGTCTAATCTTCCTTATGTTATATAAAGCAAATCTGCAGGATCGGGCTGTAGTAGCAATGTGATCTGTGAAGCTTAAACGATCATCCATCACAACTCCAAGGTTCCTGGCTGTCCTGGAAGGAGTTATGGTCGACGAACCAAGTTATATGGAGAGGTGTTGATGAAGTGTTGGGTTGGCACCAGCCACAAGCAGTTCCGTCTTTGCAAGGTTGAGATGAAGGTGGTGGTCCTTCATCCAGGCATAAATGGCTGTCAGGTAGGATGCGATGCGACCAGCAACCGTCGGATCATCTAGTTGGAATGAGAGGTAGAGTTGTGTGTCATCAGCATAGCAGTGATAGAAAAAAACATGTTACTGAGTGACAGATCCTAGTGTTGACATGGATAGACACCTCATCCCTCCAAGATACCCTGAAGGATCTACCTGAGAGGTAAGACTTGAAACCACTGGAGTGCAGTTCCCGAGATACCCTTTGTCATGAGAGTTGACAGGAGGATCTAATGGTTAACTATGTCAAAAGCAGCAGACAGATCCAGCAAGATGATTTGGAAGCTGCTCATGCCAGTCTCAGGGCTTCAGTAATTAAGAGCAGAGCAGTCTGTTGAGTGGCCACTCTTGAAGCCAGGCTGGTTGTTGTCCAGGAGGATGTTCTGTGTGAGATAAGTAGACAGTTGGTTGAACACAACTCTCTCAAGTGTCTTTGCAATGAATGGAAGAAAGGATACCGGTCTGTTTTCTAAATGTTTTTTAAAAGTGCTGGATTTAGAGTGGGTTTCTTAAGCAGTGGGGTTATCCTAGCCTGGTAGTAGGGTGATTGGAAAAGAAGAGTTCGGAAACTTCTTCCTCCGAGAGTGTAGAGAAGGAGGGGAGAATGTGTGTTGTAGCGAATTACAGGTATTTAATCAATTAGCTCAAATCATGGGTGAAATATATATATAATAAATCATAACGCGTTATGACCTATTATAATATAGATCGACCAAAGAGGGAATTATGCACATATATTGTGAATTAATTACAACAGAGTATAATTAATTACATATATGATTAGTTCTAGTTTAATGTTTAGAAAAGCTATTCTAGTTTGTCCAGCAAACCATGGGTTTTCTCATAGACTATTATAAAAGAAATGTTATTCTCTGGCCACGAGAATAACTTCCTATTATAGCATTAAAGCGTAAAGCAATGTTGCAGAATCAACGTAGAAGTGACTTTGTTTCTGCTGCTCATTCAGAAAACAATCGAGCATTATTATAATGTATTTAATATATGAAACTACGGATACAGAGGCTATACGGCTAAATATACACAAATAATACACATATAGAGAAAACGAAAGTAAAGTCAAGAAAACAGAGGTGATCAAAGAAATGGCAAATTACGAACAGTTAAAACCTTTGAGAGCCAGCAAGGAAACTCAGCTTACACATCGAGCTTAAAACGCTTTGAAAAGAATGGTTCTATACTTGCATAGGTTCAGGTGCTGTGGTCGTTTCGTGTTTCTGCAGGAGTTTCGGTTTGTGCGGCTGGAGCGATTGGTCCTTTTCCGAGAAAGGGTTCTTCGGCGGGATTTTCAAACAAGGGTTTAACTTAAGAGTAAGATAACCGGAAAATAAAGAAGAAAGACTCCGTTTCCTAGGCGATGAAGAGTAAAGACTTCGGGTGACGGATGAAGAAGGCTTGACAAAAGAAAACTTGTGCCAAGAGACGCGTGTCATTGTGTTTTAAGGACAACAGACCAGAATGCCTCCTTGGGTACATCAACCAATGATGAGGGTGCGATTTTGGCGGGCAAACTTTTTCTTTGTCTCCATTTATGACCTAATTTGCATGTTTTATGAAGTGTCAGATCTGAGTACAGTTTTCAATTAGGGCATAACGAAAGCTTTATAATGAGACCAAACTTCTCAGATGGCAAAGACATAAAAGGGGAGATACAGTTTATACTTGAATTTTATCGTTTAGAAGAAAACTAATACAACTACAGTCATAGCTAAGCTTATATACAAGGGATACATACATGCACCTTGAAATACAACGGCGGGTACACTTTGGCACAGTCATATTTGGAGGATAAATGTACATTCACAATCTCCATGCGTGTTTGTGAGTGTCTGTATGTGTGTGTGTATTGGGGTTGTGGCCGGTGTCTGTGACCACATGGCCCTTAGCCCCACCAGGGTGACTCTAGAGCTGGTGAGAATATCTTCTGTTTTTCTTCAGTGAGGTAACAAAGGTGCCAATGGGGCAATTGGTCCCGGACTTGCCGGAGCCGATTTGTGATTTACACGCACAGTTTAGGAGGCTAAAAGCATTCTGAAGATTCTAAAGTTGACGGGCAGATCCGATTTTGAACAGACGCTACAGTGTTTTTGCTGAATGTGTGTGTTTGCTAGTAGTACAAATTTTAGTAATAATTAGTTAAGAAGTTTGCCATCCAATGTTTATTAGTGCAAGGCAACATGACCAGAGTTCAACATAAAATTTAGCCCGTATGTTAATTCATGACTTTGAATGTGACACACACAATCAGATTTTAAAACTCTCCAAGTGTACTAGTTTTGTTACACTAAACATGAAAAGTTAAGAATGTTATAAATTTGATTTTCTTTTCTTTTCCTCCCTCTGTCCTGTGTTGTAATGTTTTAGGAGGCAGAAGACCATGCAGGTGGATGCTACTGTATTCACTTGTATAAGTATGCTGTCCAGAGCTATGGGGCCTAGCATCCAACAGGATGTCAAAGAACTTCTGGAGCCCATGTTAGCTGTTGGTCTCAGGTACTGTACCAGTCAAGCTACTTTGAGTTAGTGTTTTATTCTCAGTTTTTCTCAGTTATTATTAACTAATGATAACTAATGACAACTAATGACAATAACTAATAAAACTTATTAAACACAAATGCAGTTAATTGTGCACAAAACTTTTGCTTGTATTGTACATGCCAGAAAATTCAGACATCATTTCTCTCTTCTCTTTAGTCCTGCTCTGACTGCAGTGCTGTATGACCTGAGCAGACAGATCCCACAGCTGAAAAAGGACATTCAGGACGGTCTGCTAAAGATGCTTTCACTTGTGCTCATGCATAAGCCACTGCGTCACCCAGGTATGCCCAAGGGCCTGGCATACCAGTTGGCATCACCCAGCCTGACCAACATCCCTGAGGCTAGCGATGTGGGCAGCATCACCCTGGCACTGCGTACTCTCGGCAGCTTTGAATTTGAAGGTACAAGACACTTTAGATGATGACGGTTAAAATGCCATTATTTTAGTTTATTCATGAATTAATTTTACTAGTTTTAGAAATGTTGGTTTGCAAAGAGCTACTATTAATTATGTACTTTCATGAATAGTAGGGATGCACCGATACCAGTATCGGCATCGGGCCCGATACCAAGCTCATGTACTTGTACTCGTACTTGTAAAAATACCCCCGATACCAAAGACAGATACCTCACGTGACATAACTGACAGAATTTTCTGTGCACAGAGACACTAATGATGACAACACACACATTGCGAACTGCATGCTTTCAATCACAATTCGTTATCGATTAGTGAAGGCGGGATAGGCAGAATTGCACTTAATGACACAGACCAGAAGCGCTCTCTCTCTCGTGCACTCTCTCTCTTTCTTGCACGCGATCCCAGTTCTCTCAGACAGCGCGTGATCAGTTCTCCTTGAGCCTGAATGGTCAAATGCACACATGGTTGTCAAAATGTCCGTTGTGTGGAGTATCTCACGTAAATACAGTCCGTTATGGCTTAAGTGGATGTTAACATTTGGGTGAAAACAGGATATGTGTCGGTATCCATGGATTCGGTCTTAAAGGGACCGTAGCCTATATTTTATCATTAATGTTAATAAAACAACAAAAGATGTTAAATAAATGTATACATGGTAAATAAACCTACTGTATCTGAAAAACAAGTTTATTTCATTTGTATCTCTATAGTATTTGTTGTATTGTTAATTTCTTTTTATATAACAGCAATTATATAGGGCTATATTGGTAATTATGCCCTTTGAAGGTTATTGGACACAGTGAAATTTTTGTTCTTTAAGTTTGTGACAAGCACATAAAAATTATTACTTTTTTCATTAGAGTAATAATAAAGAAGCTGTCCTCAGAGCTCTCAAGTTTTATTAAAAGTTTGGAGTGAGATTACATCTGTTAGGGGAGGAGCCACTCAAATATTTGCAGCACGGCCCCTCTGCCCCACCAAATTCTCTCAAGTTTTTGCTAGCAGTTTAATTTTACCTACAGTGTTGTTCATAATTGACCAGCACAAATAGAAATTATGCTGCTTGTTGACTGAAGTGCCTGTTCTTTGGCCTGATGACCTTTGTTTTATATGCCTGTTCACACCTGAGTTCTCCTGTCTGCAAACAGAGCACCAGTTGTAGGAGCTGCTGGTGCCTATGGTAATGAATGGCCATTTGGTTGACCACTCACTTTTTAAAGTACACCTGGTGGCTGCTCCACTTAATGCTTTCTTCTTCTTCCCTGTCTTGTCCACTGTCTCCTCTATGGTCTCTTCTACTTTCTCCCCAACTGTCACTCTTACTACCTTCTCCACCGTCTCTGCCTCCACCTCTTCCACTGTCTCCTCCTCTGATGTAGCAACCTTTTTAGGGGGCTGACCCTTTGGTGCCCAGAATGAAATAATACTCTTTTGCTTTTTCTCTGACATCTTTGAAACAGATAAATGCAATGATTAATGTATGCATTGCCAGTAAATTAAATATTACTGAAATGATAGCCAGAGAGCTCTGCTCTAAGAGATGTAGTCTTAACATTGCTGAAAAGAGTATTAATACAGTAGAATTTGAAATAAAATAATGAAATACATCTCTAGTACTTTCCTTAGTTTCAGATAGCCAAACTAAGCTAAAGCAGTTGGAAGAGTTTTTGACTGCATCAATAATAATTTAGCATGAATTTGGCTACATTCCCCAACATCAGCTCTCACTATTTTTGATCACAGGCAAGTGATTTCATCTAGGAATTGTAAAATCAAAATGCTAAAAAAATGAAGGGGTTGGGTGTAGTTTTGGTTTGAACATTGGGGGGTTTAGCGGGGTCACAGGGCATGCTCCCTCATGAGATTTATTTGTGCGCTTATTTGTTTATTTTTGCAAAATTGTCTTTTTTGTGGTTATATCCACATACAAAGTTGGTTAACATAGCTGCATGTATTTTATATTTAAGCATCTAAAGTCTTAAGCATTTTGACAGAATTTTACTTAAAGAACATTACTTAAACGGTTCTTATATTGAAAATGTTAATTTCCTGTCATCTGCTAGGTTTTTCCTAATATCTGTAATTATTAGCAGAACACATTTTACACATGGGGAAAATCAATTGTGCTCTTGTCTTAATTCTAACTTGTACTTGGCCTTTTGAAAAACTATAGTTCTTGTAATTGTCTTGTAATATATTTAAAGAATTTATTACAATAAGGATATAATTACAGCCTATACTCATAGTAACTGTAGCACAGTATGCCACAGTTGTAATGTAAATCTTTGGTGAAAAATCTATTCCCTTAACAGATAATCTATTATAAATTCTACAAGTTAGTCAATTTACCACAATAAATACAATAGGTAAATTCTAGTAAAGGAGGTCTTTCTATTTTATGTTGGTGCAGGATGATGTTTTCTCAGCGTTGCGATAGGAACGGCTCGCACAAATCTTATCACACTTTTGGAGAGCACTGGTGA
The DNA here is from genome assembly GCF_019924925.1 of Ctenopharyngodon idella. Taxonomy (NCBI): domain Eukaryota; kingdom Metazoa; phylum Chordata; class Actinopteri; order Cypriniformes; family Xenocyprididae; genus Ctenopharyngodon; species Ctenopharyngodon idella. The sequence continues at coordinate 6,256,947 of NC_067227.1, forward strand.
ACGCGCGCAGAGTATACAGCCATTCGCGCGCCACGCATGCACAATTAAATAAACTGGGCTTCGGTCATGTTGCGCAGAAAATTGGTCTGTTCCGTTCGTACGGGAACTTGGTGCTTATAATAGTTCAACGCGCAATGTATAATAGCCTCCTCCATTAATTGTATATAGAGGGACAAGTTATCCCTTACTTCTCAGCGTGAGAAATACAAGGTGTGGCGTGTGAGCGTGTGAAATGGTTGAAATGCGTCTGTCTCACGGTGAATGCGTGAGACTTGAGAGCCCTGTGTCCTACATTCATTAGTCTCACTGTCTTGTGCTTGGAAAACTGCAACATCAAAAAAAATAGATAAATAAATAAATGAAGAGAGAGAGAGAAATTAATAAATGTATAGGCATCGGTATCGTCGAGTACTAGAAAAAAAGTATCGCTACTCGTACTCGGTCCTTAAAAAATGGTATCTGTGCATCCCAGCTGGTCTGTGCATCCCTAATTAAAATGCACCTATTGGTCAAGGGCATGGAAGTTTCTAGTAACCTGGGCTATCACCTATCATAGTCAAGTCACCTTTATTTATATAGCACTTTATACAATACAGATTGTTTCAAAGCAGCTTTCCAGTGATAAGAAAATGATTCAGTGATGCAAACAGAGTTCATTTAGGCTGTAAAGCAGCTCTGAAAGAAAATAGTGTCATTGTTCAGCTCAAGTCAGTTCAGTGTTGATTTAGTTCTATCGTAAAGATCATCAATTATTATATTTGTTCATTTCATCTATAAAGCACTTCTGCAGAAAACAGTGATGTCATCGTGCGGCTCAGTTCAGTTCTCATTCAAAAGTGTCGGTGCAGTCAAATCAATAATATTGTTGAATAATAAGTGACCCATCTAAGCAAGCCAGAGGAGATAGTGGCAAGGAACCCAAACTCCATCAGGTGATAGAATGGAGAAAAAAACCAAGCTCAATCAGGGGGCCAGTTCTCCTCTGTCCAACAAATGAACACAGTGTGATTATGATTCAGGCTGCATCACACATCAGAAATCAGATTGTGGATCGTAGCATTCAAATATTTCATTTAGTTCCTTTTGCTTGAGGATCGAATTCATCACACTAGTATGGAGACAAGTCATAGGTCTGTGCAGAGGACTGGTTCTTGTGGTCTTTGCTGAGGATCTGTGCTGATGATTGTCGTGTCGACAAGGCCTTGACAGGGGACTGTTTAGTTGACAGGAATTCCCCTGACATTCAGAGCTGCATTGTGGTCTGGTTTGGATACTGACCGGATACGGCTGACTTTGGTAACCTTGGCATAAACAGAGAAACTATTATTAGTGTAGATGCCATTCTTCTTACAATGTAACTAGTACATTGGCTGTTATGGGAAGTGTTCCCGGTTCCGGTTGACCTAAATTATGCAGCCTAACAGTCCTTTAATGGATGTGAATTATAGAAATGTTATAATGTGTTATGTGTATGCCGGGTTAAAGAGATGTGTTTTTAATCTAGATTTAAACTGACAGAGTGTTCCTGCTTTCCGAACAAGGTTAGGAAGACTGTTCCCGAGTTTGGGTGCTAAATAGGAAAAGGATCTACTACTGCCTGCTGTTGATTTTGATATTCTAGGTATTATAAACTGGCCAGAATTTTGAGATCGCAATAGATATGAGGAGTTAATCCATTTAGTGCTTTGTAAGTAATTAACAAGATTTTAAAATGTATGTTGTCACAGACGCCTTGGCACCTAGTTATGTTGTTGGGTGAGGGGGTTTGCTGGATTATTAATTAGATATAAAAGTATGTAGAATAAAAAAGTATAAGAATAATTGTGTGTCTGATTGGTCCAGCTGCTACACTCGAAATGTAGCTTTCATACAGTAGGCCTGTATATAGTAGCCAGTACAAATGTCAAACAGGATTTATCACTTTCACTAGATAGTTTAGCCAGTCTGTCTGCATACTGACATGGGCCCCAGTTAAGTGCCAACTCTAAAACTATGTGCCATATTACTAGAGAGAAGAGCGGCACCATCCTAGGAGGGATGAAGGCCATCTATGTTCAACTGGTCAGGTCTGCCCCAAAAACATTTCCAATTGTAGAAATGCCATGACTATTACCTGATTTCATAATGACAGTGGCTAAAGTAAATATCAATGGCGGCAATGTCCATAGGACTGGCATCAAAACCGCAGATAAAAACATGCAACACACAATTGTATGCAGCAGGGAGTGATTCCAGTGCAGTTCCTTTCACACAGCCTGCTGTATAGAAAACGCGGTTGTTTTAATTCAAGCCTGTAAGCAACCACCCAGAATGAGTGATGGGCGATATAGCTATAAAAATAAAGAAAAAGTTGGCACACCCCAGCTACAAAAGTATAAAAGACTTTTTATTTAATGTTCTCACAAATATGTGACGTTTCTGATGAAGAACCATACGGCTCGAAACGTCATATATTTGTGAGAACATGAAATAAGTCTTTTATACTTTTGGAGCTGGGGCGTGCCAACTATTTCTTATTGTTTTTCTTTTTTTTATTGTTAGGAGTAGTTGAGCACCCTCATTGAGCTTTTTGTTGCCCGTCAGATATGTACACTTTTTTTGAATTTTTGTCGATTTATAGCTATAAAAAAAATTATTAATCAGTATTTTTCCAAATTTTGACAATGTTTGATATACAGTATATCTTGATATTTTTGCATTTGATCTCAAAAATGTAATATGATGATTTGATGATCTGGATAGAACAGTTTTTGCTGTAAAGTATATACAAATTCTTTACTGCAAAATTAAGTTAAATAAATAATCTAGATATAGACACTAATATTCCCTAAATTATTGCAATATCATCACTGATGTATTGCCCAGCCTATCCAGAATACCTTAGCATCTGTATAGCAATGCTTTGCAACTAGCTTTGCATAAGCTAGCATCCCTTATTTTTCTTTAGAAAATATCAGTTTTTTTCTTTTCTCTTTGGTTCATTTTTAGGTCACTCCTTGACACAGTTTGTGCGCCACTGTGCTGACCACTTCCTGAACAGCGAGCACAAGGAGATTCGCATGGAGGCAGCGCGTACCTGCTCACGTCTGCTCACCCCCTCCATTCACCTGATTAGTGGCCACGGACACGTGGTCAGTCAAACCGCTGTGCAAGTGGTGGCTGATGTTCTCAGCAAGTTACTGGTGGTTGGCATCACTGACCCAGGTGGGAGACACAGCTGTTTAAATGTATGTTAGCTTACAGATTATGTATATGCACATTTCTGTGTGCAAATAAGTTTATTCTCATACAAATGGAATTGTATACATCCATAAATTGAATTAAAAAGTTTTGCATAGTGGAGATTCTACTTCAGAAATAGAATTACATAAGTGGAGTTTTAGCGATTTAAAGTTTAATGAATAGAATCTTTTGTTCTGTTTATAGTACACCCCCCGAAGATAAAGATATACTTTTTATTTCTTAATGATCACCTTACAATTCATGAATCTGAAAATGATTTTGTCAGCTATATGTAATGAAGAAAGTACTCCTACTTAAATTTTTACTTGAACATAGTCACTTGTTGATCAAAAAATGTTTTCCTTTAACTCGCACCAGAAGTGTTTAATTTAGTTTTAATAACTTCAGGAGGGTGTAGTCATTTTTCCAATACAAAATTTTCTTTTCCTTATTAATATTGACATGCTTTTTTTGGTTATTGATTTTTAATTTGTCTATATGAAGAGAAATTGCTGAATTGTGAGTTCAAAGGTGGTGTGCTCATTTACACTGTGCACTGTATATGTGGCTTTCTCTCAGACCCTGATATTCGATACTGTGTGCTGGCCTCTCTGGACGAACGCTTCGATGCCCACCTGGCACAAGCAGAGAACCTCCAGGCTCTGTTTGTGGCCCTTAATGATGAAGTGTTTGAGATTCGTGAACTGGCCATCTGCACTATCGGCCGTCTTAGCAGTATGAACCCGGCCTTTGTCATGCCCTTCCTGCGCAAGATGCTCATTCAGGTATTTACAGTTTTCACAGCACATGGCTTTATTTGAAATGGCATCCTACCATACTACTCATACTACTCCTATATATTTACGAATTTCAGTGCTCCTGACTGTTGGTGCTGGTGCAACCACCTAGTTGTACAGATGTTTTGTTAGCATCAGCATTAAAAAATTAGAGATATAACAACTAATAATAATAATAATAATAGTGATATTGTTAATATTGTATTACACAGTGTATTACAAGTGGAGTTAACAATAAAATGTCTTATTTTGTCTCATTTCACATTCAAAAGTAAACCACTGATTCTGTCATCATTTACTAGGTACTTCTGGGTAATGTTAGTAGAATAGCAGACATCACAGTTATGTCACTGCAGTTGCGCACACATTGTGGTGGCAGAAAATCAGTGGTAACAAATAGAGGAAAACGGGCAAGATCCATGGAATAAGAGAAAAAAGGTCTTGTGCCTTTGGATGTCAGAATTGAAATGCAAAAAAAGATTTTCTTCATTTTTAAAGAATACTGTCATCAAAGATGCCCTTTGAAGCTAAACGCAGACGTTTATGGTTGCAAGCCATTAAATGGATAGACTGTACTGATGAATCCTGTGATGATTACCCCACTGTTAAAGCATAAATTTGATGTAAACAGTAGATCTGCATAATATTCGCATATGCAGGTCATAGGGGGCAATAATGTATTCGCCTTACAGTTACAGCATGAAATAATATTTAAACCTATAACTAGGGATGCGCTTGTGTACTTTTTCTTGTACTCATTAAAATGCTCTAATAGCAAAAACCGATAGCACGCAGTGTGTGTACAGTACAGTGTTTGTGTCCAGACAAAGAAACAGAACAAACAGATATGGAGAAGTCAGAGATTAAAGATCTCTAGACTCTATGCAGTAAATGTATCTAATTGACAGAATTTTAAGCATAAATTCAATATTTACAACTGTATAGCTGCTGTGCACAAGCTGATAAGTGAAGCACGCAAAGTAGACTGAGCGTACAGTGGCGTAGAAGTGCTAGCATGTTGAGCACACTTGTCTTTCTCACAGACATCGCTGAAAAGTTTGTAGTTCAGTCGAATATGTCAGTAGCAAAGAAAGTAAAAAACGATGCACCTATTACTAACATTACTTGACGGTAAGGAGAGAGAGAGACTTCTTTTGCATGCACTTGATTGCTGATCGCTCACTCAGCACACACGGCAGTTGGAAACCTAAATCTTATATGTAGCCCAAGTAAAAACATCAACTGTTACATGATTTATGTGTAACATGTGGTTCCCTACATTATTATAGGAAAACATCATTTGATTACTGTGCCGCTGCACAGAGCGGCTCTGAAAGTGCGCTGTAGATGAAATACGATTACAGTATATACAACAATAACAGTAGCTCGTACAACACATTTTAACAGGCATAATTAAGCATGCAAATAACTAAATAAAATATCTATTTGCTAAATGAATTAAGCCAACTAATATGATTAATTCTTTTGGTTTCTCTAACCATATTTAAATTATTTAAAAATATAATTTAATTATAATTTAATTAATTTTATTGCGATTTCATATCTCTAAATTTGGAATTTATAAAAAAGACAGAATTGTGGGATGTAGAATAGGCAGAATATTGAAATCTTGAGTCTGTCTATTATAGAATATTAAATCTTGCAATTCTGATTTTAGATTTCTTTTCTAAAATTATTTTCTAGAATTAGAATTATTAACTTGGAATTGCAAGAAAAAAAGTCAAAATTATGAGATATAAACTCGAAATTACGTTTTTATTCTTTTATTTGCATGGCTTTCATAGACTGCCAGTGCAGAACTGTCATTTTTGTCAGCGTGGAGTTGACATCACAAAAACCACATAACTCAAACTCAGATCTCCCATAACAGATTTTCTGCCACCAGGTAGGTTCTGCCCTCAAAACAGGTTATTGCTGTTTGAAAACCCAAATGGTCTCTAAAATTCTGTTCATGTGCAGGACAAAAAAGAAAAAAAAAAAAAATGGGATACTTTGATAAGTCGATCTCTTCTCACCTTCCATTTACAGGGTGTGCGGTGGTTTTGCCAGTTTTACCCACCCCCGTTGTGTGTGTTTTTTTTTTTTTGTTTTTTTTCTTCTCAAAATTGTAATGTGATTTCTCATAATTTAAAGGGTTGTCATCTTTCCTTTTTCTTTCTAGATATCGCACTGATTAGCAAGCTACCAATTATCTGATGCTCTGATATTTGTAATTGTAATTGTAATTTAATGTAATTTAAATATAACTCACTTGAAAAGACAATGTTTAGTTCAAATTTGTACTTGCATATCTGTGATTTTAGACTGGATAAAAATATGCATGAAATAAGACAATAGTTGCATCACTCATGTTGTTGTAATTGAGTTACATTTCAACTTGCTCAATTGAGTAATATTTATGTACACATTATCTCATGAATACCTGCAGAAATTGCATGAAATTGGAGTTAATAGATTTTCCAAATCCTTTTATTAAATATTTGTCAGTTATTATTTTTTTATTCATATTATATTGTGAATAGGCTATATTGTTTTCTCAAAATCATGACATTAAACATGGAGTATAAACTGTTAATTCTATGTTAAATAGTTCTATATAATGTATATTATACATATTATTATATAATTATACATTATATGTAATGTAAAATATAAACCGAGGCACATTTAAAAATTGATTCAAGACTTGAAGTGGCCAAGAGCAGTCTGATCTGGCCTAGCTGCTGTGTGTTCAGCTACAGCAGGCCTCGAGGGCCAGAGTTGAGAACCCCTGAGCTACAGTTTGTGGTACCATGCGCTATCTGATGGATTTTGAATCTACGTGATCAGATTCAGATGGAATGGGGGCATCGGAAGATACTTCTTTAATCAACATAGAAGTAATGGCTCAGGGGTTTTCCACAACATAGATATGCATTTTTGGGGGGCCTGCAAGAAGGGCAATTTTTACAAACCTAAAATTAATATAATTTTGTTTCTTAACCACAGAGGTATCCTAGTAACCCAGGCTTACCCTAGTAGGGTAGGCTTTGGGTTCAAAGGTACTTCAGTACAGACACTTCTGCAGTACTGTATCTAAATTTTGTGTAAAAATGTCTTCAGTCTTGGCAGTCCAATAAAATGATTTAAAATAGAGATGTTAAAGATTGTGGGATACAGTACTTCACACAGTGTTCTTTTTTGTATATTGCACATTTGGCCAAATGTAGTAGGTTATAATAAACTTAATACTGTGCCCAGTATACATACTCATGCTATACACTGCAAAAAAGTTAAGAAGAGTTGTAGCCGTTCTTTGCTATGACTTTACTTCATCTCAGTTACCAACAGATGGCAGTCAGTAAATGGTTTTTCTGCTGAAATAGCAGCTGTTTTGTGTCACCATAGCTCTAGTCAGCCTTGTCTGACTCTGTTTTCCCTGGCATCTCAACAAATTCACTTAACTGTTGACTAGCAACCTATACAGATGTTTTATTGCTTGAAAACCTTTAATGTTAGCTGTGCTACTATTACTGCCCTCTCATTAGAAGAGTTCTTGTTTTATTTGTTTTTATTATAATATAATACAGTCTTTGTTTAGATCAAATATTAATTGTTGTTTTGTCACACATCTGTTATGAATGTGTCTATACAGTAGTTACACAATTGAATAATGTCAAACTGGGTACTGTCCAATGCAATAAAACTCTGTCCAGATCCTGACCGAGCTGGAACATAGCGGTGTGGGCCGAAACAAAGAGCAAAGTGCCCGCATGTTGGGTCACTTGGTGTCTAATGCCCCTAGACTCATCCGCCCATACATGGAGCCCATTCTCAAGGTACAGTCTCATCCTTATGTCCTCTGCATGTGTTTTTCGGGTTGGTGTCAAATGTGTTGTAAACTTTTGTAACAGGAAGTCTATTTGTTTGTACTTGGAAAAGATCCATAATCATTTGTACAGTTGTGATTTGAGGAATGTTAGTGTTCCTAATGTTAATCATGTTTATTTCAGAATGAGGACTTTCATGGTTTAATCCACAGCATGAATTTTCAAGAATCAATATTTATTTTCTTAAATTGCCCTGTAAATAATATTTTAACTTATTTTTAAAACATTTGTAAAACTAGATAAACACACTGTGTTTCCTGTGTTTTTCCCCCCAGACTTTTTAAGAGAAAAACGTGTTTAATATGGTCGGCATATAATGTAGGATTGGGCAGTAATGTTTTGTAAAGTGGGGCTTAGTAAAGGATTAATTACTGACATGTTCATGTGACAATGTGTAGTTAAAGAAACTTTTTAACAGTTTTGTTGCTATTAATAGTACTTTAATAAAAAAGATATGTAGCTAAAAATAATGTTTTTTTATTTTAGCATTTTTATTCAAAATTAACTTGTGTAATTTTAGAGGTGAATTTTAAATTCATTATGATTCCCATATCTAATATCTTGCCAGTCTCTTTTCTAGATGTAGATTGTGATGTTATTGAAGTGTGACTAAATGTTTGTAATGCATTTTTCCAATTTTGTTCTTCACACAGGCCCTCATCTTGAAGCTGAAAGATCCTGATCCAAACCCTGCAGTCGTTATCAGTGTATTAGCTACCATTGGAGAACTTGCCCAGGTAATAAGGTTACACAGACTAGTCGACTTTAATTTTGACACTTTAAGCTTGACAATGACTAGTCATGGATCATGAGCTATAGAAGGCGCAAAAGGATAAGAAATCTTTGAAGTCCACTTTTACACTCTGTTTCCAACAGTTAAAATGACAAATAAATGCATAATCCAAGAGCGCTCCACAAGATATGTTTGATTATACCATCTGGATGCTCAATATTGATCAGGTGAATGCATAGAAGTGTAATCTTTACTGTGATACTTTATCTTATCTGATTTATAACAAACAGACATCTGTGAGAAATAAAATGACCCAAAGAAAAAAGAGCTGATAAAAATAAGCTGTTATGTAGGAGCAATGTAGGAGCGCTGTGTCATATGCCATAGCTGTGCACAAGGCAACTCACGTTCCAGTCTCAGCTTGAGGTTCAGGCTTATTTGTTCATTAATGATGTCATCAGTGACTAGTCTACTCGACTTTAATCACATAAGTCGTTCAACCCCTACCAGGTAATGGATCATTTTTTAGCATGATCTTTTGACATCATCTACAGTGCCTTTAAAAAAAAAAAAAAAACAGGTCTACTTCCTACTCAGTTCTGCACAATATTTAGGAAACATTCAGGAGAACAGACAGGGTAGCTCTGTGAAGGAGAGGAAGTAGAGAAGACAAACATACAGACCGAATGCTTGTGGACACTGGGTAAGAAGAGGTAGCTGAGGTTGGAGAAACGGGTTAAGTGTCAGAGCGAACCGTTTTTTCCAAAGCAGATAAATGCTGATGTTAGATGTGACTACTACGGTTGGTATTAAACAATGAACTAGAGCCACCTGGATGATTCACATTCAAAATTACATTACGCTCAAAATATAGTCTGTCAACCCTGAAAGCTCATTTATTTTATTTAGTTGAAATGATGTTAAGCTTGTCCATTTTTTTTTTTTTTTTTTTTTATATATGTACCAGGTGAGTGGACTGGAGATGAGGAAATGGATGGATGAGCTGTTCCCCATCATTATGGACATGCTGCAGGACTCATCTTCATTAGCCAAGCGACAGGTTTGCTAATTCCCATGTTAAACTTCAGGCCCATTGTTATGTTTTTTTTTTTTCTTCCATTTGGTAGTGTGATACAAGGTTTGGCAGTTTCATTAACCTCAGTGAGATTGGACCAAATTCAGCAAATAGATTTTGTGTGTTTTGAATGTTATACGGTATGTCAAGGATTTATTGTCCATTTATTAAAGCTAACCTGCAAAAATGACCCAGGAGTCATCATGTTTTAGATGTCACAACCTTTAGGTCATTAACATATGACCACCAACATTTATATATCAAGACCTGCTCAGTATTCTTAAAAACCTGGTCTATACAAAAGAGCAACAGTGCTGCCTATAGTTGCCTGGTGCTTGGAGGACAGCCAATTGTAATGAAAAACAAATGTATGGAATTTCCAGCTAAATCCGTCCTTACAGCTCTAAAATGTAAAACGATATTATAGGTTGATCAAAGTGTATTTGGGTAAAGACATGGTTTGAATGGAAGATGGGTTTTTTTTCACTCTCTCATTAATAACATTTTATTAATAAAAAAAAAAAAAAAAAAATACAGTGTAGCTTTAATATCCTTTGCTTTTTGTCTCAATCTGGTGGTAAGCTTATGCTGTTCTTAACAGAAAAAAAAAGTATTCTCTGTTAAAAAATAAAAGATGTACTTTTATGCACATCTATTTTCTTGCCTCTGAAGCAGTTTGATTTTTGTCCTTTGCAAAGCACTGTGGGTAATTAAAGGCACTTTTCCTTCTCCATAACAACAATGGAAACATTCTGATGTACTTGCATACTTCGATAATATTTGGAGGCAGTCTAGAGTGCACGCTTTGAGTCTGAAAGGTTTTATAGTCCTGTTATGAGGTGCAGTCAGATGTCTTCAACATTTACAAAACTTTACACAAGGCTTTCATTCTTGGTGTGACGTTGTGAGATTCTGCTTTAGCAATCAGGAGTGTTGTAGAGTTTGGATGATTTAGGTTAGTTTTAGGTTGCTCGAGGTTCACAGAAGCTCATGTAACTAAATACTTTACCTTCTTTGGACTGTGTCTTGGGCTTTATTTGTCTTTTTAGATTAATGTTAAAAAATCGTTTTCTCAATAAAACAGCTTAAAAGTGCACTCAGTAATATATCCTTACTGAAAAAAAAGAAAGAAATAAATGTATAGTGCTTTTGTTTCAGTAGGTTTAAAATCACGTATACCCACATGATAAAGACTCCAGTCCTGCCAGTAGATTAATAAAAAAGTTTTAATTTGCAAGTAGCAGGTAACCTCATGAAGACAAGCTTATTGAGATCAGATGATCAGCTGAATACAGCTCATTTCATCTCAGTAACCGCTCTGACAATAGTTATGTTTTCATTCACCTATTTTTATGCACATTTTGAGCTATTGTAAAAAAAAAAAAAAATGCTGGATGGAACACCAAGAATTTGAAAAATGTGCATAAAAGACATATATATATATATATATATATATATATATATATATATATATATATATATATATATATATATAAACTTGTATATAACTTTAATAAAGACTGATACATTTTTATCCTATAAGAAGACATGCACATAAACTACAATTTAAAATATATTGTATTTAATGGCTAAATTCCTCAATATGCAACAAAAAACTCGAGTGACTTTGCCTTAACAGTGGATGTGATTGGATAACTTAACCAGTGGACCAATTTCATTGCACAGCATCTCAAATGTTGGTTTGATCATTCTGAAATGCCTGAGCCTTCACTGATTGCAGCAACTTCAATTTTTATTACAGGTATTTTGCACCATTTTCCCAGGAAGTGACTATTTTGTTCTCTTGAACACATGGGATGGAAATGGTGCTTTATTCGCAAATGTTTGATGTGATATTCCAGTTTTGTGCACAAGTTAAATTCGCAGCTTTGGATGGAAGATTTTGAATGAGTTGCATCCACACCACTACGTGTCAGTATAAGTCCAAAATGACTGCAATATTAGTGAACCCAAAACAATTTTTGCAGCATCCGAAATCCCATACTGTCTGAGTAGCTACTACATTTAACGAAGAACAAGCTTTGCAAGCTTAAATGTTCTATATAGTATGAATGTTGTATGAAATCCAGATGTATTACATCCAACATGCGGCTTTATCATGTAATCTACAGTGTCAGTTCCCTCATGGTATATGAAAGTGTCTATTGGATGAATCTTTACGGAAGTATTAGGCTATTCTGGTACTTTTCCCCCTACTATTTTATAAATACTATGAATTCGGACATACTGCTCATTCCATGTACTGCTTTTCACCTACTATGTAGTAGGGAAGTAGACATATTTGGACACACTGATTGAGTGCACTTTTAATATTGCTACACAGAGCTGACCAATGTAAATAAAAAATATTTGGATATTTTTCATTCTTTTGATGATATTTATTATCTTGATATTTGTGCATTTGTTCTGAAATTGTTTAAAAATTGTTTACTTTTTTCTTTCTCAGAGAGACCATAATTTCAATAAATTCATTGTTGCAGAATTACTTCAAGATGTTTAATGTATTGAGAAATAATGGTAAAATCTAGTAAAAATATGGCGTTTTCCACTGATTTATATTCAACAATATAACTTTCTCATACATTTCTAATTCACTGTCAGGAAATACTGGAAAAGGATAGTGAAGCTAATGTAACGATGCAGCATTTAGAAATGTTAAAGACCAAATACAAAACCTATTAAAATCATCCTGATGTTCATGATAATGTTGCTTTATTCTATATAGCCAAAAACCTATTATGGATATTTGGCAATCATAAATAAAATAAACAATAACACACTATTGTCTTCTGTCCCACCAGGTGGCACTTTGGACTTTGGGTCAACAAGTAGCCAGTACTGGGTATGTGGTGGAGCCATACAGGAAGTACCCATCTCTACTAGAGGTGCTACTCAACTTCCTGAAGACAGAACAGAACCAGGGGATTAGGAGAGAGGTAGTGATTTCTATTCTTGTCATTGAATGCAATGTTCAATGAATTTGGGTACAACAAAGGAAATTCCACCTCAAGTCAAGGTTTAGTTATTTTAGTTTTCTTTCTTTTTTTTCTTTTTTCTTTTTTTTAGCAATGATCATTGAATAATCTTAAAAAGGAAGAAAATTTGTGCAATAAATAAATTAAAACAAAAACAAATAAGAATGACTAAATGTGAAACAGGTTTACACATTTAGCATAAATTAAACAATTACTTATTAGGGCTAAATAGTTTGGGACAAAATGTTGATTTGTAGTTTTTGATAAACTGATGTTTTTCCATTCATATATATATATATATATATATATATATTTTTTTAGCTTGATGAATGCAGTCAACAGTTTGTATAAAAATTAAGAAAATTGAATAAGACTGTTTACTGTTTTAATGAGGGTATTTATGCTTTAACAGGGATGTACGCAAAATATGGGGCACAGCTAAAAATTATTTTTGGTAAATCATTAATTTGTTAATTTGTTAATAGAACAGATCTTAAATGATGACACTGTTGTGTGATAATTGATAATTGTTTAATACAAGAGTATACATTCATTTGATGTGCTTAAAAATAGCTACTTGTCATCTGTTAAATTTATGTCAGAAAATATTTTTATTCTTACATATTTAACAGTTTTCTCTCCAGAGAAAATGGAATTTGCTTTAAAAAAATTATGGGACTTGTACTCTAGAATGTTAAGCCATTTCCATTTTTAAGTTGAAGTTGTGCTGCTTTCCCTTTTGTTAGGCTATACGTGTGTTAGGTCTGCTTGGAGCTCTGGATCCCTACAAACACAAGGTGAATATCGGTATGATTGACCAGTCTCGCGATGCTTCGGCTGTCAGCCTCTCAGAGTCCAAGTCCAGCCAGGATTCAGGTGATCAGATGCACCCATAGCTTGTTTGAGCATGCAGGTCTAGACACAATGGGCTCTAAGCATGCTAATGTGAGTTCACATCAACACAATTAATCACAGATGCATAGAAGAGGCCGTCCATCCAACACACGTTCTCCAGAGCAAACAGAGCACATCTGCATACACAGATTTATCTTTCCAGAAACACAGCCAGCATTGCTGAGTAGCGTGCTCACAGATTTGTATGGACATTTCATCCTTATATTGATGACTCTCTTTGTAGAATTTTTTTTTTTTTTTTTTTTTTTTTTTGCAATTCTGTGCTCTCTATAAACATACAATAAAGTCTTTTAAAGGTATGATTAAAGTTTATCAAATTACAAGTTGTTTTCCACCCATATCGTTCTTTTCCTCATTTCATATGCATGTGCCCAAAAGCCAGAACAAACAGTTCTCAGTTATCAGACAAAGACGTTTCTTCTCCCTCTGAACACAGTGTACAACATGTCCACTATTTCTCAATTCCAGAACCTTAATGGAATGTTCCCTCAATACAAGTTATAACAGCATTTGTGGCATAATGTGCCAAAAAATAATTTAGTAATTCTTTTCAGCTTGTTTCTCTCCATCGTTCTGATGCTGTTTTACTTTGGCTCTAGAGTCACATACATTTATCTGTACTAGTCACATGACATTTGAGACTGATTGGCTTAAAAATGTTCTGTGGTTCCATGAGCAAAGATTGAAGATTTGAGTGGGTTGTTAGTATTACAGCTCCTCATGGCAAGTGTTTGGCCTCATTAGTCGTTCTTCAGAGTATCAGTCCACCAACTCAGACTTTCATCTCCTGTTGTGCAGAGAGAATAAATAGTTTTAACAGCAGGGCCTCATAAAGAAGCATGCAGCAGGAAGTGTGGATATCTCTCGAGTGATGCATTAGAATAAAGTAAAGGTCACTGTCTGGGGCAGCTCTGTCTGGGTCTGTACTTTTTCTCCAGTTTCACTTCAAGAAAAATATTCTCATAGGCAGAGAACTGCCTGCTGACCCTCTTATTGTAATAACAGAGCAATAGGAAGGTGAGCTCAGTGAATAGTGGCAGGAAGAAAGTTTATACACAGCTGTCAGGATCTTGAATAATTTTGGTCAGTAGCTTATGTAGAAGACTTTCATTACTAATATTATATTTGTCACAAAATATTTTATATTTTATTATACACATGAAACGCTTGCTATTCTTCATGCAAAATATAATGACCTTTGTCACTAAACCATACCCCCTGCAGCCACCACCCTGACTTTCACATCTAACATTTTGAATGTTATTATTCTCAACAGCTGACTACAGTACCAGTGAGATGTTGGTCAACATGGGCAACCTGCCACTTGATGAGTTTTACCCAGCAGTTGCCATAGTGACTTTGATGCGTATCCTACGTGACCCGTCGCTGTCCAATCACCACACCATGGTGGTGCAGGCTGTCACCTTCATTTTCAAATCGCTTGGCCTGAAATGTGTGCAGTTCCTGCCTCAGGTTATGCCCACCTTTCTCAACGTCATCAGAGTGTGTGATGCCAGCATCAGAGAGGTACAATTCTGTAAATGAAAATCGCAGAACTTTTTGAGTGCATTGAGTTTCTGTTGAGCTTTCTGGACACTTTTGAGCTTTCTTTTGTTTATGAGGTAATGCTTTCTATAAAAAAAAAAAAAAAAAAAAAAAAAAAAAAATACAATTTAACGTTAAAGCATAAATCAGATGAAACCCAGAAATGCATCACACAGAAGTGCAAAAACACGTTGATGCTTTGCCATTGCATTGCATCACGTGTTCTTCTGTTACTATGGTGTATTGTCTGCTAAAGCTGGGGACACACTTAACAGCTAACTGAATCATTTTAAGCCTGAAATGAACACACTTACAGACTGTTTCCTTCAACTGAAGTGGATTTTAAAGGGTTAGTTCACCCCAAAATGAAAATTCTGTCATTAATTGCTTACCTTCATATTGTTCCAAACACGTAAGACTTTCGTTCATCTTCAGAACACAAATTAAGATATTTTTGATGACAGAATGCTGTCAGATTTCCTTCCATAGACTTTGCAAATACCACTTTGACGCTTCAAAAACTTCATAAAGACATCGAAAAACTAATCCATATGAAATGAGCAGTTTAGTACAAATTTTCTAAAGAGAATTGATCGCTTGTTATGACGAACAGATTTAATATAGGCTTTTACTCGCATGTAAACATTGATCAGCGAACATAAGCAGAAGCTCAACCGAACGTGATTAACACACAAGAACAAACGCTCAAACGTGCTGCGTAACCAATGAGGTTCATTTTCGTGTGTTACGCAGCAAGTTTGAGCTTCCAGAAGAGGTTTGTTCTCGCACGTGGGCCAGAATAAAATTCTATATGAAAATCCCACATTTCTGCCACAATCCCATGGTTTCAGTTAGTGTTACTACAGTAAATCATGGTAAATGTTGGTGACTTGTGGATTGAAAAGCATTCTAACTGTATAGTAAACTGTATAGTGGCCTAACGTTTCTTCCGTTTTCGACGCGAGTGTTGTTGAGAATGTCAGCACTGATTCATCTGGCTTTAAACTAGTTTAAATTACGAGGCATTTGATTTGTGGATTGTATGGGAGAACTCGAGCACTTCTCACTGGATCTGACAGTGCTCTTTAGTGGTCGCGTGATTGAGTCGGTCAGCGAGTAAATGCATTCGCTGTAAGCTCTTGCACATGGCTCATTTGCCATCTGATGAATCATGATTCATGAGCTTAGGCTACCCCCGAAATTACCTTGTCTGCCCATCCCAAAAGCATACAGGGTCATTAGTAGAATGCAATACATGACGTTCTAGGGTCTTTAAAAAATTGGTACAGTAAAAATGCTCAAACTGTGGATTTCGTTTAACCATTAGATTAGCTTTGTGTCTAGCCCCAATGGCATTAATGTCCATACAGTAAGTGCTGTCTGTCGTGACATGTAGACGGCGAGCATAGGCTAAATGGTATAAGTAACTAGATTAAGATACTAGTAACTTGATATTTATAGAGAACAACTTTGAGATTTCTGCAGCATTGACAGGATTCATTAAGTATGCCTCGATGGTCTGTGAGGGAATATTGTGAGTTGGTCTTCCTAACTTGGGACAGGACAAATAAATAACTTTGAAAATCCATTGCACTGGCTAGTCATGTTGCCGAGCTCCCCCCATAGCCCTTGACTGACATTTCAGGGGAACATCTTATTTTAATTTGATTTATCATTTGCATTGTCAGTTTTAGCTTTTGATTTGCGATTTGGGATGTTGATTTGAGCATTTGATATATCGTTTGAGATGGTTTAAATAATTGATTTATCATTTGGACATTGTAATATAGTTTTAATTATGACAGGGTTATAGATCGATAATGAAATATCATACACAATGTATTTAATTTTATTTTATGAAACATATAGTTGATGCTTCATTAAATGAGGAAATTAAATTGCATTTAACATTTTATTCATAACTTGAGCTGCCATTTTGAGAATTTAAGTGTTTATTATTTGATTATTTGATCATTTGATTTAATTTGAATTTTGTTAGGAAAAAAATTCCACACCTGGAATATTTCTTCAACTTGAAGTTGACATCAAATCAACATGTACAGTAGCCTACTTCTGATTTTGGAATTGTCTAGCAATTAAGTTTTGGTTGTACCTATCCTGTTATCTTTTTCTCTGTGCATCTTTCTCTAATTTTAGTCTCTGATTTTTTTTTTTTTTTTTTTTTTTTCTTCTTCAGTTCCTTTTCCAGCAGATGGGGATGGTTGTGTGCTTTGTCAAGATCCACATCCGGCCATACATGGATGATATCTTCACGCTAATCCGGGTGAGAGATTCATTCACACATCATCTCAGTAAAACAAACTATTAGGCCTCAAAAATATGCACTTAATACTAGGGATGCACTGACACCATCGGTATCAGGCCTGATACTATGCTCTTGTACTTGTACTCATTAAAATGCTCCAATACCAAAAACCGATACCACACAGCATGTGTACAGTACAGTGTTGTGTCCAGACAAAGAAACACAGACAACAGAACAAACAGAGATATGAAGATTAAAAATGTCTATAAAGTAAATGGATCTAATTAATAGAATATTAAGAATAAATTCAGTATTTACACCTGTATAGCTACTGTGTACATGCTGAAAAGTGAAGGATGCTAAGTGGATTGAGCGCACAGCAGCATAGATGCGAGTGTGTCGACACATTCCTTTCTCACAGTCATTGCTGAAAAGTTTGTTGTTCGGTCTTTGCTATATGCCAGTAGCAAAGAAAGTAAAGCGATGCACCTATCACTAATGTTACTTGACGGTAAGGAGAGAGAGAGAGAGCAGTTCTGTTGCATGTGCTTGATTTGCTGATCACTCACTCAACACACACGTGTCAGTTGTATTAAAACTAAAAACTCTTGAATTTGCATATGTCGTGTGAATTGAAGATCAGATTTGTATTCTTTTTGTGGAGACACATTTATGTGGAAAAGTGTAAATTAAACCGTTTTAACGGACAGCTATCTGATCAGTAAAAACACATTAAGTGTTAATAGGCCCCTAAAGTCTTTGACACTTTTTCCTTTTGTGCCTGTCTTAGTACTCAACAAGTAGAGAATATTGGATGCCTTATGAAGTACTTGATTCACTCTTTCCACTCACATCATTAACTCCCAATTCCACATTTTTTCGCTGCTATTCAGCATCGCTGTTGAACTTGCAGTGCCAGTGCAAAAATAATTTATTTGTTACTGTCATTTGGTAATTTATTTATTTTAATTAGTTTGTGAATTTGTTAATTGTGTGTAATGCAAAACAACATTATAATAAATATTAATATACAGTCAAACCAAAATTTATTCAGATACCTTGAACATTTCATTCATTATGATAGTTTATTCACTATAGTTTAAAAAAATGGTAATAAAATATGACAAGATCTCAGAGTTAAACTGTATCAGAAAAAAATAATCTTAATTATGTCAGATAACACTTAAGCAAAACATGGTCAGGTCAAAGTGTCTGAATAATTTTTGGTCCCAAATTTTTATAAATTTTACTGGTAGTCCTCTGTATGAAGAATTTTTCGGGTATAATATGTCACAGTTTACTTTATTTTGCTACACTTACTTACATAAATTAACTATAGTGTCCTGCACCCACTAGTAAAAAAATATAAAAAGTGTCTGACTGTATGCTGTAATATATTGACAGTCAACACAAATTTCTATTAAGTTGTCTTTGTTAAATGAATGCTAAAATGAACATATAGCTCAATGTGTCAGTTGATTCTTTTTTTTTTTTAATGAACCAGTTTAACCGATTGGAGGCAGAATCAAAGCAGAGTCATCAGTTTGAATCACGGACTGGCTAAATTGACTCTGATAACTCAGATAAATCACTTGCTTCTTAAAACGCAATTAACCAAGAATTAGTGCTGTGTTTACTGTCTGTACTGAGTAATACAGAGTTTTATTTGTTTGTATAAATAGTATTTTATTATTAAAAAACAAAAACGTATTTCATAACACAAAAAATTGGGGAAGATGTTGCCACCCGCTGCAAAAACAAACTCATGTAGGGAACACTGGGATATGGTGTTTTCTCTTCTACAGGAATACTGGACTCCAAACAACCCCATGCAGAACACCATTATTTTGTTGATTGAGCAGATTGTGGTGGCACTAGGTGGAGAATTCAAACTCTACCTGCCACAGCTCATCCCACATATGCTGCGAGTCTTCATGCACGACAACAGCACTGGACGTAGTGTCACCATTAAGGTAAATGCATACACTGATATGAGTATTAAAGTAGCAATGCTTTAAACTAGGTTTGGGAAATAATCGAATCACCAATGCATTGAAATTCTTTCTCAAAAGATTGTAGATTGATACACATAGTATTGTTACAACTGCATATAAGCCTACATGATTTTTACATATTATATATTACATTTTATAAGTTTTCCATCATTAATGCATATTTATGCACAGTTTTCTGAAATTAGGGTTTAACTTTCATGGGAGCAATTGCGTTTTGTCATATAGCAAAGTGATGCACACTTTGCATCACAGTTTCAGAGTTAAAACAGTCAGTCAGTAACCGACTGTTCATGAGAATACTTGCCAAAATGGCATTTTGGCATTTCGACATTTTTGTGTGTAGGGTATAAAGTGGTGCAGGTATGACGTAAATTTGTAGGCCAAAACACGGAAACGAGTTAGCATTTTAGCACTTCCGTTTCCATTGTCCCGAAATCAATTTGTTTTTTGAATGGGTTTTGGTTAAATGGCTGAAATAAGGTCTGTGGTTAGCACAAGCTCAAGATACTATCATGTTTTATTCTATGACATAAAATACGAAATGTGTTGAAGATATTAAATTTTTGAATGTAGTGCTCCATTCGTGTTTGACTGAAATTATGTAATTTCAGTCAAATACATGCTATTTTTGCTGTGTCAAAAAACAAAACAAAAAAAACATACAGTACAATATGCTATAAATGGTAATTCATGTATGTAAATGTGCACTTCTTTAACAATAAAACAAGGTGATGTAGCTGTTTTGGAAAAATTAGTAAAGAATACCCATCAGAGCAGCAATCGTTCTCTCCTACACCATGTTTAAAGTTTATGACAAAGTTTATGAAACCCGCGTGTCAAAATTATCTCTGAGATTCTCAGTAGTAAATAAAACTTGAGAGGGCATTCATGTCCAATTTCCGGCTAGGAAACTTATATTTAGGATCATTCTTGATAGCATGTGAAGGCAGCATTACACAAGTTATATCCCTGTGAAAAACTGCCTTGAGCAGCCCAATGTTATGGCAGTTTGTGTTTTACTCGGTTTCTTCTCTTCTTGTACTATTTCGATGCTGTTGCTAATTAATGGCACACAGCATGAAAATTAATTATGAATTTCATTGTTGATGTTTTGATTGAGTTTTTTATAAAATCTAAAAGTTTCATAAAATTTAATTAACACAGAATTTGTCCAATAAATATAAATATTACATGCAACCAAAGAACTTAACTTAAAGAAAAACACACAAAAAACATTTACCCATTTGCATCTGCAGAAAGCACCCGTTGCACATTTTGTCCTGAGATAATGTCACATTTTATGACATGTCGACTGTTACACACTTCGACACAATATTTAATTTCACAATTTACTCATCTTCTACCATTCTATTTAGTGTTTCAACAATAAAACCTTCGGAGCCCGGGTAGTCACCTGTAGGAGGGAAAAAAAAAAAAACAAGGGTCATTAGTCCGTCGCCACAGTTTTGAAATCAGTCCCCTCACTTTATAAACTATGCTCACAGATTCTTAAAGATTCCCTCAGTGTAACAAATCACGCCCACAGATTAATAAACCATACCTGGCGTGTCATAATACAAACAATAAATTACATTTTGGAACATGGAACAACATGGAAATATGTGTTTTTGTTTAGTTGCTTATGTATTTGCTGTCCATGTGTCTCTCTTCACGAGACACAAATAACTTCTGTGTAATGAAGTCATCAAGCGCACAATAGCACAGAAAAAGACAGTAGCCTACTCTTGAAAAATTAATAACAAGTATAATTAATTGTATGGAATGTGGTCACCCACCGGTAGAAAAAAAATTTGGCACTTACGATGATGATGATGATTATTATTATTATTATTATTATTAGCCTGTTATTATTTTACTACATTATCATGTAAATGATACAGTTGAGTTGTTGAGTACAGTTTGCGAAACTGTGGGAACGGATTGCGAAAGTTTGCGCACGGATTATGAATTTGTGGGTACAAATCTGAGCACATGAATTGGAAATTCGTGGGTACCGTTTATTAATCCATGGTAAAATTTGAAGTTGAAGTTTAACTGCATTTTATTTAAAAATCATCTGGTACATCAGTGAGCATACTGACTCGTGATGCCATTTTGTTTGATCTACATTAAAAACAGTGGCCTGGTTAGAAAGAATCGCCAAGTTTTCTGCAGTAAACCAGCATAGATTAACTTGTCCAGCTCTGTGATAGACTGTTAACATACAAGTCATTGGCACCATTGAAGTTGATAAATTGAAATTTAATTAAATGTTAAAGCCTTAAGATCTCAGAACTGTCATTTGTCATGGTGATGTCAGTTTGGCAGCAAAAGGAATTCTTAATTGCTAGGTGCATTCTTTACTGTATATCGATTAATTTCTTATGTATTTAAGAGCTAAAACTATAAGCACTTCTTTCCTAGTAATCAAACAGCAAACATCTCTCTGAGTGTCTGTGTAGTAAGCTGTGCTTTAAAGAAGTCTTGTAAGAAATCTGCTTTGGGTCAGTAATAGTTATGCTGGAGCTAACGAGATTACCATTTACAGTAATAATTTTAATAGTTTTTCTATGTAAACGTGCTAGCTTGCTTCATCAGCATATCACAAATGACTGTTATGTCTTGAGACCCTGTCTTTTCCATTCATCAACAGTTTGTTTTGGGTACTATTGTGCAGCGTCTCATTTTTAAAAGCAAAAATGTGTTCTGTGAGATCAGCCCCCTACGCCTATCACTCAGAAATCAAACAGTGTTGTCAGATTAGACAGATAGTAAAGCTAAAGTGGTTCTCCTCACCCAGGCAGATGAAGAAAACAGTGCAGCATTTAAAGATCATTTCTGTTGATTGACATAACAGAGTTTACCGGTATTTTAGTTCTGATGTGTGAAATGGTATTTTAATAGTAAAAAGACGAAATGTCACTGCTTGTTTAAACAACATATTTGTGTATTTACCGGAAAAGTCAATCTGGTAATTTTTATGGTAATTTATGTTAATTTAAAGGAATAGTTCACTTTCAAATAAAAATTTCCTGATAATTTACTCACCCCCATGTCATCCAAGATGTCCATGTCTTTCTTTCTTCAGTTGAAAAGAAATTAAGGTTTTTAATGAAAACATTCCAGGATTATTCTCCTTATAGTGGACTTCAGTGGTCTCCAAACGGTTGAAGGTCAAAATTACAGTTTCAGTGCAGCTTCAAAGGGCTTTAAACGATACCAGACGAGGAATAAGCGTCTTATCTAGCGAAATGATTGGTCATTTTCTAAAAAAAATCAAACTGTATATGCTTTATAGGCACAAATGATCGCACCACAAGTGCTTCCACCAGAACGCGATTCTGTATTTTTCAAAAAGCTTACGCTAAATGTCCCACGTCTTCCCTATTCAACTTACGGAAAAAACGGAACTGGCGCCGCGTTCGTTCCGTAAGTTGAATAAGGAAGGCGTAGGACATTCAGCGTAAGCTTTTTGAAGAATACGGAATCCCGTTCTGGTGGAAGCACTTGTGATGTGATCATTTGTGCCTATAAAGCGTATACATTTTGATTTTTTTTTTTTTTTTTTTTAGAAAATGGCTGATCATTTCGCTAGATAAGACCCTTATTCCTCGTCTGGTATCGTTTAAAGCCCTTTGAAGCTGCACTGAAACTGTGATTTTGACCTTCAACCGTTTAGAGACCATTGAAGTCCACTATAAGGAGAAAAATCCTGGAATGTTTTCATCAAAAACCTTAATTTCTTTTCGACTGAAGAAAGAAGGACATGGACATCTTGGATGACATGGGGGTGAGTAAATTATCAGGAAATTTTTATTTGAAAGTGGACTAATCCTTTAATGTGTGAAAGCACCTTATGTCTGCTGCCTGTGGCACCTGTTTCACATTATTTCAATATGTGCTGAGTTCACCTTCGGGTGTCAGATGATCTCATCTAAACCTTGTTATGCGCTCCTCTGACGACCAACAAACCTTCCCTGAATGTACTGTTCCCTTCTGTATTTGTCATCTGATAAACTGTATTGCAGAAAAGTTTAGGGTGCGTCCTTTTTGCTTTCACAGACTGGTGAATATTCATAGACTAAACGGTATATTAAAAAAATATTATAGGGTTTGCCTTTCTGTTATTAATAATATCTTTCTCATATACCATCGGCATTATGTAAATATGCATTTATTTCAAACTTCAACGAATGCAAACTAATGCAAACTTCAACTCATCCAGCTGTTAGATTCTTTGAGGTGTGCATATTGTACAAAAGTGTGTGTAATCTGTGTGTGACAGTCCATTCATGTGAATTCAATGTGGACAGGTGAGTTCTGCTGTTACTGGCCATGCACAAGTGTCAAACTTTAAAACCTTGATTTCAAACTATGTTGCACTATATCCAATTTGCCACTGTCATATTCATTCACTGTGTACTGTTTGTGCAATTATTTATTTTAGAAAATATGATTACTGCATAGACTTCCCAGAATGCTGAGTAAACTATTAGTTACAACACACTTTTTCTAATTAATGTTTTAAATGGTTTATTTATTTGTGAAAAATATTATAATAAAATTACAGAATCAAGAAGTATAAATATATATGGGTCAAAGACATTTAGATGTCCGCATCAATAGAAATTCAAAAGTGATTTTATATACATAGAAAGCACATTAAATGCAAGTAAAATGTCTACTTTTAAGGTTTCAAATAAGTTTTGGGAGAATAAAATGTCAAAATGTGGGTGAAATAATGTTCCATTGTCACTCAGTGTAACACTTGCGTAAAAATTTAAACAACATACTTATTCTGACCTGTGCGTATTAAAATATATAAAATAAGTGAGCATACTAAATTTTATTGCATTTTAAATGAGTATAAAATTCTTGCTGACAAATGGGCAAAATATAGGATAGTGGCAAAGTTCAAAAATGTAAAATTACAAGTAATTAGCATTTGTGGTATAAGTAATTCATCTTGGCATAAATTGATGTTTGTTGTAAATATCCCTGACAAGATTGTTACACTGAATGACATTTTAGTGGGTGTCAGTGGGTGTTTGGGATCAGTAAGATTTTTAATGTTTTTAAAAGAAGCTTCATCTGCTCACCAAGGCTGCATTTATTTAATTAAAAAATACAGTAAAAACAGTAATATTGTGAAACATTATTACAATTTTTAAAATAACTTTTCTATTTGAAAATATTTAAAAATGTGATTGATTCTTGTGTTGGCAAAACTGAATTTTCAGCATCATTATTCCAGTCTTCAGTGTCACATGATCCTTCAGAAATCATTCTAATATGCTGATATGCTGATTTGCTGCTCAAGAAACATTTATTGTATATTTATTGTATAATATTTTATTTTATTTTATTTTTTTTTTTTTCAGGATTCTTTGAACAGAAAGTTTAAAAGAAGTGTTTATTTGAAATGTAATCTTTTGTAACATTATAAATGTCTTTACTGTCACTTTTGATCGATTTAATGCATCCTTGCTGAATAAAAGTATTAATTTCTTTAATTTCTTTTCAAAAAAATTAAAATTCTTACTGACCCCAAACTTTTGAACAGTAGTGTATAATGTTACAAAAGCTTTGTTTTTCAGATAAATGCTGTTCTTTTGAACTTTCTATTCATCAAGGAATCCTGAAAAAAAAGTACATAACTGTTTTCAACATTGATAATAATAAGAAATGTTTCTTGAGCAGCAAATCGGCCTATTAGAATGATTTCTGAAAGGTCATGTGACACTGAAGACTGGACTAATGATGTTGAAAATTCAGCTTTGCCAACACAGGAATAAATTACTTTGTAAAACATATTCAAATAGAAAACAGTTATTTTAACAGTTATATATATGTTCCAAAATGTATACAACTTTAAAAAAAAAAAAAAAAAAAAAAAAAAAAAAAAAAAATCACATAATGTAAATAATTTGTCAGAGAATATATATATTACATGTCTTTCTGGAATACTTGAGTCTGAGGCATTGTATGCATAAACATTTTAGTATAAAGGGCACTAAACTGATTTCCTAGTACTGTACATCATCTAGTTTTATGTCAACACTTTTTTTCTTCTTGCATAATACAATTAATTTCAAATCAACATTAATTCAATAAGTTGTCATTAATAATGACCGGGTGACTATAGTTATTCTTAATCCCCCTTCACTCTTCAAAATAGTCATGAATATCAGAGCTTCCCAGAGCTCCTTAATCATTAGACATCTTCTCTGCCAGTCTTCAGCCCCTGACAGATGTGTGTAGCTCCAGGCCAAACCCACATATCCCACTCTAGTAATTCAGTAATTCCAACATCCACATGAGTCTTCTCTCTGCACGCCTGGAGAGCCCATAACCACCGTCTGCGTCACTGGGAGCACTGAGGTCACCCTAAAGGAGCTCTTAAACTGCCTACCAGTTGTTATGGGACGAATAAGAAAACAAAAGCTCAGTCATTCATGTGAGCTGCGCTGTCAAGATTTTGACCTTGTGAGGGACAAGATTTTGATCTAAAAAATGGTTTATTCTAAAGATGGCCTACTTGGCAATTTCGCTTTTCTTTTTTTTCTTTTTTTTTTTTTTTTTTTTAAAAAAAAACCTATTTGCAGTTTTGTTTTATTGACTGCCATCAGAAAAGTATTTTTGAGTCACATTTCATATCAATATGAAAAAATTATAATAATTATAATTATTATAATTATTATAATTATAATAATTATAATAATGTGTAAATTAAGGCTGTTTTTAAGTACTGGTTTGTAACGTCCAGTCTCTTTATACATTTCCTGAGAAGGAGAAAACGAGGCAAGCTTGTAAACAAGTTGTGCGACGTCCGTGTTGTAGAACCTACCCACTTGTTTGCTTTCTTGTATTCCTCATTCGTGGATAAAAGACAAAGAAATGTAAGCATAGTGGTTTGCTACATGGTCAAGTCAAGTCACCTTTATTTATATAGCGCTTTTTACAATGTAGATTGTGTCAAAGCAGCTTTACATTGATAACTGGTACATTATTTGGCTGCACAGCAGCTCTTAAAAGAATAGTGTCAATGCAGGCAGATCAAAGCACTGTTGAATATCAAATGTCAAGTGTCCCCAACTAAGCAAGCCAGAGGCGACAGCGGCAAGGAACCCAAACTCCATCAGGTGGCAGACAAGTGGCAAATAGGTGTTTAAATGGAGAAAAAAAACCTTGAGAGAAACCAGGCTTAGTCGGGGGGCCAGTTCTCCTCTGGCCAACAGTGCTTTGTTACGATTCAGGTAGCTATCATAAGTCCGACAGGATCGCAACATTCAAAGTATTTGGTTAAAGTACATGGTTAAAACAAATTTCTTTGTCTTCATTGCTATATAGTTGACTCTTCAAAAATGTGAAAAAAAAATTTTTTTCAGTAACTTTGAAAACAAATTTCTATAATGTATTTATATACAGTAGGTAGTCAACCACAATGCCTATTACCGCTGTGTGTAACGCCGCTGCGAGGCTGCAGCATTAAATGCAACCCAGTGACACGTGACATTTGTTGTGAAATCACCACCAGC
The DNA here is from genome assembly GCF_019924925.1 of Ctenopharyngodon idella. Taxonomy (NCBI): domain Eukaryota; kingdom Metazoa; phylum Chordata; class Actinopteri; order Cypriniformes; family Xenocyprididae; genus Ctenopharyngodon; species Ctenopharyngodon idella. The sequence continues at coordinate 6,283,939 of NC_067227.1, forward strand.
AACATTGCGTAAGGCTGCTGTGACATTTGTATTTTTAAATGAAGATAAAATAGCTAAATAAATCACTGGTAATAATAATAATAATATAACATTTAATCTGGGCTAATTATTTATCATATAAGTGCTTAATGTTCCAGCTATTTGACTACTGCTACAGTGCTTGAAACTACATTTAATAATTCACTGATATATTTCAACAGGTCAGGCATGCACATTGAAACATTTATTCCCATACAACACAGAGCTTTGCGCAAAACATGCAGAAAAATGTGTCCATGAATTAAGAAATTGTTGATCATATTTGTTTATTAAACTGTTTCTTTGTAAATTAAGAAATTGATGATCACTTTTTTTTTTATCAACCCTCTGGAGTCTGAGGATTTTTGGGGCACTGGAGAAGTTTTGACATGCCCTGACATTTGTGCTTTTTTCAGTTGCTTATAAACCTATTAATGGCAAAAGTTAACACCTGAGAAGACAAAGTGTTTCTGCACTGGAGGAAAAAAAGAAAGAAAAAAAAACTTTCCTGCTTCCAGTCAGTAATCTCACTATTATATTCATTCAGAATGTCCAGTGTGGGCCAATATCTGGTCACTATGATTCTCATATCTGTGAGAGAAAAGAAAAAACCCTCTGTGAGCATGCTGATAACAGGATCATATCAGCTATTGTATTAACGTTAATATAATCTCCACTCTTAACAGAAAACATGATTTTTGTGATGTTATGCATGCATGTTTTTTTGCACATCATGTGAAGAACATTTTGTATAGGCATAAATTTAAAATTACAAGCCTGCATTTATTTGATCAAAAATACAGAAAACAGCAATACTGTGAAATATTATTACAATTTAAAATAATGTTTTTCTATTTTAATGTACTTTAAAAAATAATGAATTTCTGTGATGCAAAGCATCTAAACATTCATATTACCTCTATGGTATTTTATATATAGAGCCTAAATGTTAATGTGCAGTTTAATACATTGCTAACACATTTTATTTCAGTATTTATCACGTATTTCACTCATCTCAGTATAGCAATATAGTTTGGGAATAGCCATAGCAATTTACTAATGTTAGTTGTGTGTAGTAAACGAAACTGCACGTCGATCTGCCCCATTAATTCACACTGACACACAAAACTTTCATATTTAAACAGTTTTTTTTGCGGTTTAATATTCACAGACACTATCGCGATTAGAATAAAGAACTTAAGAATAAAAACGACTTACTTTTCACAATCATCGGCTCAATCTAGTTGATCCTCAAAATGAAAGTGAAACCAGTCATGCTCATCCTCTGAGGCAAATCCTTTTAAAATTATTCCTCACCGCATCTCGAAATGATGAAAAGTACATGAAACTGACTAAACTTGATGCTTTTTTCTGAGCTGATGCAGGCGTTCACTCTGTTGAATGTATCGCCTCAGAATTTGCGCCTGCTCCGTGGCCGTGGCCCAATTAGTGGATAATGAGCTGAGCCGCGAACTACTGACATGTCTCTCTTTTCATACAGATTACACTAACCGAGAATATTTGTTTTCAATTTGACTTACATGATTTAAAACCTGACATTTTAACGTTTCTTTAGACATAGGTCTCATTTTTGTGCCATTAGTATTCACTAAGTTACAGTTACATTTTCTGAGGGAGTATCAGATTGGACTTCATTCAGAGAGAGACGACAGATCACGCATCATGTTAGTTTTCTTTATTTTGCAAAAAGCACAACATTTTGTTTTTACTCTGAGTGTACACACAGAGTAGACATTTCACAGATTAGAATGGTATATAACTCTTAATTGATATGTCAAAATTGACAGAGTATTTTTAGTCTCTTTCACGCTGGTAAGAAGAAAACCGAGGTGGTATCGCCGGCGATACCGCCGACTCCAGAGTGTTAAATCGTTCCTTTGTAAATGAATTAAGAACCTGTCGATCACTTTTTATTAAAATGTTTCTTTGTAGCTTACTTAAAATGTGAGAACATTGTACACTATTAATTCATTCTTATAATTTTAAAAAAATGAAGAAACAAAAAAAAACAGGCTAAAAGGTAGCCACAATTTAACTACAGTGGAATTAAAACACAGATACGAAATATCCCAATAAAATGTCCTCATGTTTTGAATAATTAATAAAACATGCAAGTTTATTCCCCCCCCCCCCCACCCACCCCCCCCGCATGTCAGCGCGGGGCTCCGTAAATTGGCCTAAACATTTTCAACACGGGCCTACATAAAGTCCTGGGTAAGTTAAACTTATTAATTATTGCAGGTTTGAATAGAGAGATCAGTGTTTGTATTCCCTGTGTCTGGGATGTAAAATTTAAGACGATGCAGCTTCAGTAAAGAAGTTAATAATATGAACACGCTTTGGTCCATAATTCAGAACAAATTCAAAATGACATTGTAGTTATTACAGCGAAAATTTCAGTTAAGTTTTATTATAAATAAAACATAAACTGTGTGTTATTAGCAAAAAATCAGCTGTTTTCCACAAAATGCGGCGTGATCTGAACACGGCGCTCTTGCACATTAATAAACATAAAAATACATCACATATGTCTCATATCTCACAGTCAGTGCCGGAAATTTCTTCAACAAATTATGTGCAATGGGCTGATTATTTTTACTATTGCGAAATGAGAGGAATGAAGAGTGCTTCTCTTTCATGTGCACGGACGCGCTGGTTACTGCTGGAAAAGAGAAATTCTGTTCTGGGCATTTCGCGGAAAGTCAATTCGTAGTCTAGTGGTAGAGCGTTGGACAGGAACATCAATGACAAGGGCTCAAATCCCGAACAAACATGGGCTACTGAGATGTGTGTGTCCTGCAGTTCTGAAACACATTTATTTGTTACACCATATTATTTTTGCTTACATTTATAGGCTATAATACGGAAGCCCTAAACGGCCATGGATTATTATTTTTTTCTATCTTGTTTTGTCGTGATCACGACTTAATTTTCTTGTGATCTCGAGATAACAAAAGTTGTTTTGTCGTGATCACGACTTATTTTCTCATGATCTCGAGATAACAAAAGTTGTTTTCTTGTGATCACGACTTATTTTCGTGATCTCGAGATAACAAAAGTTGTTTTCTTGTCATCTCGACATAAAAGTTCTTTTTACAGTGATTGATTCTGAAACACACTGTACCCGGATTCTACTGTTGCTATAGTAACGAACAACTTTCACGCGCATCTGATCGACGGATAAATCATGCGTTCTTATATCTTGTGGATATTTCAGCAAAATGTTTACTTCACTTAATAATAAAGTTAACAATAAATAAATACATATAGGCTATTCAATCACTGTTCAATAATGTACGCTAAACATTTTATTTGTGTAATTAACATGTTTAATGATCAACAGAGCATTCAACATCTCAAGCGCAGCCAGAGTACCTTCAGAAAGATGCCAGATTATTCTATAATTCTATAAATTATTCAATTAAACCCACTTTATTTTCCTCATTCGTTTGAAATAAAATTATATTACATAATGTGTTTGTTATTTTTATTCGTCATGTAGGATAGGCTGTGATATCATTAAACTGTCTTCCTCCAGTTTCCATTAAAAAGAGGTGCAATACTCCAGATTTCCAAAAAACAAAACTTTAATCCAGTTGATATAGGCTAAAACAATCTTGGGATGCTGTTTGAGAAGAGTGTTTATGTATGTGTGTTGTTTCCAACAAAGAAATGTAGAAAATAGGTTACTCACTATCACTGAATTAAATGACATAGGCTATAAATAATATTTCTTATCAATATACATTGAGTGAGTGAAACGAACACTGAAACTGCGATGATTAAAATGGCGTCTTAAAGATACACAATAAGGTGCAAACAGAATACTATACAGTGACATCAAAATTAGTTTTAATAAGCAATAAGTTTAGTATCACACCGAACTATTGCGGTCGTGAAACTGTGGTGAGTCATGCACTAGTCAGAACGATAACAGATAGCCTACACTTTCAAGCAAAATAATCATATTCAAGCATTTAACAGTTAAGTTAATTACTTAACGCACACAATACTGCACAAAATAAAGCGATCACGAAGACTCTCTCTGTCCGAAACTCGTACAGTCTGGGCCAATATGAACTAATACAGTAAAGTGGAAATTTACCGCACATCATCAGTTATATTTGGTAATATACTGACACCTGTTGGCACATTTGTGTAATTTACAGCAGAGATTAAGTCGTGATCACGAGAAAACAACTTTTGTTATCTCGAGATCACGAGAAAATAAGTCATGATCACGACAAAACAAGATAAAAATAATAAAATAAAATAAAAAAAAATAATCCATGGCCGTTTAGTGCTTCCGTACTATAAAATTACCATGAATTTCCATTTTACACCATTTTACACCAAGCAACAAATATTATCAACAGCTGAATTTACATTTGTATAACAAACAGTTCTATTAAAAAAAAAAAAAAAAAACTTTATAGGGTTCGTTATCCAGAAAGTTTTTTTTTTTTTTTTTTAAACACAATTGGAAGGATCCCAGGATCCCTGTAAAATTTAGGCTAATATTGGGTTCGTGGCGAGTGTGTAAAGTGTCTGCAACCTATGGTTGTCAAGAACATGAGTGGGTTTGTACTCTGTACCATTTCGTTTTCCTTGGGAAAAGCTGACATAGTAAAACACAGTAAATCATGTTCAAGCAATGCATCTGATTCTGTTTGAATTCTTCAATCACTGAATTATAAAATATTTAACAATTAATAAACTTTTATGACAGAAATACTAGATGTAAATGATTTAGGCTAATTCCTTCATTATCTATACACTTTAAAATATTAGGCTAATAGAATAGCAATTCAAGTCTGAATTATTCTTTTGTGACTTCTCTTGTTTTTAGCCAGCCTCAGATGCTCATATGGGGATTGGGAGAGTTCAGTAGCTTTACGGTGGGGGTGCAGGACAATAGTAAAGGTGTGAATCGTGCGTCAGCGAGGGAGACAAAGAAACTTGCTGAAAGAGATCCAGCATATCTGCGAAAGAGCCAAAAAGAAAATCTTCTGTTCTTAACTTGTTTGCTTTGTACTGTTTTCATTTTGCACTGTTTTAAAGGGTTAGTTCACCCAAAAATGAAAATTCTGTCATTTATTACTCACCCTCATGCCGTTCCACACCAGACCTTCATTCATCTTCGGAACACAAATTAAGATATTTTTGTTGAAATCCGATGGCTCAGTGAGGCCTGCATAGCCAGCAATGACATTTCCTCTCTCAAGATCCATTAATGTACTAAAAACATATTTAAATCAGTTCATGTGAGTACAGTGGTTCAATATTAATATTATAAAGTGACGAGAATATTTTTGGTGCAGCAAAAAACCAAAATAACGACTTACGAACGACTAACGAAGCAGTGTTTTGAAATCGGCCATCACTATATAAGTCGTTATTTAGTTTTTTTGGCGCACCAAAAATATTCTCGTCGCTTTATAATATTAATATTGAACCACTGTACTCACATGAACTGATTTAAATCAGTTTAAATCATTGCTGGCTATGCAGGCCTCACTGAGCCATCAGATTTCAACAAAAATATCTTAATTTGTCTTCCGAAGATTAACAAAGGTCTTACGGGTGTGGAACAGCATGAGGGTGAGTAATAAATGACATTATTTTCATTTTTGGGTGAACTAACCCTTTAATTGTACACAGCAACTTATTTGGCAATACAAATGTAAAATGTCACAAGAATAAGATTCTGTATTCCTCATTTTATATAAAATTGCACAGGGAATAAACACCTGTAATAAATAAATAGACTACTGTCCCAAGACATATTCAGCCAACACTGGTTTGTTTGATGTACGGATTTGTTTTTAAATTTGTTGTTTTTCTTCCATTGCTTTATCATTTATCCGTTGGTTATCATTGTCAGTCATCTCAATTTCATGGGTGATTCACAAATCCAAACACTTAAACTGCTGTTTCTTAAGTATCAAGAATGGTAAAACAAAGACTGTCAGCTAACATCGGTTAAGAGCAAATATTTACAATGTTGTTATCATTAAGTATCAATTAAATATAAACAGCCTAATACTAATAAAAATGACAGAAAATGAATAACAAAGATTGTTTTCAGATCAATAAATGTACATTTCAAATGAAACATGTTGGCTTGAAAAGGCTATCCAGATCCTGAAGTCTCAAACTCTGATCTCTTAAAGGACAGTTGCGCCATGTGTTGTAGCATTGTCCACTAGCCTATTTTCACTGCTGTTAAAAAATAGTATTGATTTTTTTCGTATTTTTTAATCTCCACATGGTGCAGTTGACTGCTACTTCAGAAAATGAGCTGTGATACACACACTCCATAATGTGAAAATCTGTGGTTATAGCACCACTTAGTGGTCAAGATCAGAAATGAATTTCCTTCCTCAAACCGCGACGGTACCCGTGGCGACAAAAAACACATTCTGGTTGAGTACCATCTGTATCATGGTTTACTGTGTGCCAACTGCTTTATATTTAACAGTTCTTTTCCAGAGATGTACTGTTTTTCTTGATGCACCAGTTTCACAGTTGTCACGCAGTCTTCTTCCTCATGTCTCCTAGCTGCTCATGGCCATCCAGCTGTTTGGAGCTAACCTGGATGACTACCTCCACCTACTGCTGCCTCCTGTAGTTAAACTGTTCGATGCCCCTGATGTCCCCCTGCAGGCCCGCAAGTCAGTATGAAAATCTTCTGCTCTTTTCAAGCTCCATAAGAAATTATTTTTCTTTTAAAACTTGCGTTAAACCAGTGGAATAGTGAAAGCATACATTAGCTGTGTGTTTCTGAAATACTCGGTATGATATGTGGACAACAGTTCTTTACTTAATTAACACGCTATATTACCTATAAAAGAGTCAACACGTCTCAACTTACTTCAGGTCATCATGAACCACCATTTGTAACCCGTGTTATTGCTGTGATGTGATATGTTTGCAAGTAAAACAGAATATATTACTTCAGAGAATGTAGGACTGATTTAAATTGTTAGGGAATTGATTGGATGGTTGTGAGAAAGCCAGATAGAAAGGCAAATGGACACAGGATTTCCATCAAAAAGAGGTATTATTTTACCCCCCAAAAATAAGAAAAAGTCACAAATAAAGAATACAAAAATAAATCAACTTGATCTGACAAATAATCTAGCTAGACTAGAATAACTGAGGTCAAAAAAACAAACTCAATATAAAGAGAAACTATGGAGAATTGAACAGAAATTTACAATTCAACTGGTCAAAGTAAATATTATAACAAACGAAACAAAATAATAATGCAAAACAACGAATGTTAATAATTAAAATAAGTGAAAACCAATCAAAATCAAATTCCATTCCCATCACCTCCCCCTCCCCCCATGACGTGGCTTCTAGTTGGTATCAGCGAGTAACGATTGGTAACGATTTAGAAGAACAACTTAGTGACGAAACACACTCTGTAGAGTGACATAGTTATGTATATTATATTGCATTTCTGTAAATAGATCCTCCCAAATTTTACATACTGCACCTTTAAAGGGTAGATAAAGAGTACAAAAAATGACTCGATAAATATGTGAAGGAATGTATAAGGAAATGTTAGCGAGGGTGAATGTATGCATTGTGAATGTGGAGTTACCCTTATCAATATGTGGCCACAGGTTCGGCCATCATACACCCCCTCCCTTCAGGAATCTCATTGGTACAATGAGATAAGTAGTCGTCAGTCACATTGTACTTTCCGGAAACATGCTGGACTGTAAACTGGAAAGGCTGCGTAGTCACATACCACCGTGTGATTCTCCCGTTGGCATCTTTCATCCTTTCCAACCACTGGAGAGGTTTATGGTCCGTTTCTAATTTAAACTTCCTACCCAATAGGTAATATCTCAAGGAGTCCAGGGCCCATTTAACTGCCAAACATTCTTTGTTGATTGTAGAATAACGAACTTCACGTGGAAAAAGTTTGCGGCTGATGAAAGCCACTCTCTGTCGCTCACCTGGAGGTCCTTGTAGCAGCACAGCCTCTATGCCCCTCTCAGAGGCATCCGCCTGGACGATAAATTCTTGAGCAAAGTCTGGACTGTACAGCACAGCATTTTTTCTTAATGCAGTTTGGATATCTCGGAAAGCTGCCATCCTTTCCTCTGACCACTGGCACTGATTTGGACATCGGACTCCAACCATATCTGTCAAAGGGGTGGCCCTTTTTGACTTGAGGTCACACTACCCCGTTGCTGATGACAAAGCTCAGGTATTCAGTTTCATTCCTGGCCATGGCACACTTGGCAGGGTTCACTGTGAGGCCTGCTTTTTGTAGACGCTGCAGAACCTCTTGAAAATGTTGAACATGTTCTTCCTAGGTGTTACTATAGATGACTCTGTCATCTAAATAAGCTGCAGTAAAGGTTAATCCACGTAATACCTGATCGATAAGCCTTTGAAAGGTGGCCGGTACCCCATGCAGGCCAAAGGGTAAAACCCGGAAATGGAATAACCCCCATGGTGTCCTGAATGCTGTTAAAGGGCGGGCCTGTGGGATCAGTGGTATCTGCCAGTACCCTTTGAACAGATCGATGGTTGTCAGGTATTTTGCTTTGCCCAGTTGATCAATTAAGGCATCTATACGGGGAGTAGGATATGAGTCAAACTGTGATACAGAGTTGAAGTACCGGAAGTCAATATAAAGTCGGATACTCCTATCCTTTTTCGGTACTAGGGCCACCGGATGACACCACTTGCTTTTAGAGGATGCTGAGATTAGGAATTATTGAACCAAGTTCACCTCCTCTTTTAGGACGTCTTGGAGTCTCTCAGGTTTTCTGTAACTCGAATGTCTAACAGCTGCATCAGGTTTTAATACCATATCATGTCGTATCAAAGATGTTAAACCAGGATATTCAGAGAATATTTCAGGATTACATAGAGCTCTCACCTGGGATTGCTGATCTTCAGGCAGATGCTCCAGATTGATACCTCCAGATACTGGTTGAGACAAGTTTGGTTCTTCCCATTCCTCTTACTCCTTCATGTGACAAATCATCATAACTTGTGCTCTTTGTTCAGGTCGGGATACCCACTTGTTTAAAAGATTTACGTGAAGTATTCGACTAGCTCGATCTTGCCCTGGAGTGGCCACTTCAAACGTAGTGGGGCCTGTTTGGTTCTTGATCTTAAAGGGGCCCTTGCACTTGGCCAACAGCTTATTCTCCTGGCTCGGCAGCATCACAAGCGCTTTTTGGTCACACCATGCCTTTTGGTCCCTCTGGGTCTTGGTCAGGTGAGTTTGGGCCAATACCCTCATTTTCTCCAGATGTCCCTCATTTGCAAAACAGAAGACACAATCTTAGTAGGCTCACTCTTACCATAGTCTCCTTCCCAGACTTCTTTTAGTAGTATCAGAAGTAGGGCTGGGTATTGTTCAAAAATGTTCAATATCGATACCGATTCCTGAACGATACCTTTTTCGATACCTCAAAAAAATCTGCACTGCACAAAGGAATAAAAAAGTCTGCTTATAAATTAACATTTATTTAAAATTAAAGCTCTTATTTGGCTAAATTACATTTCCTTAACAGCCTTTAAACACAGGCTTTACTCCCTTCAAACTTAAATTTTGTCACTGTTTTCTTACATCATTGTTGGACATATAATTAGCCTATATATAATTATATAATTACTCTTAGTTAAGCTTGTATATATTTTTAGTTAAAGCTGTTACTTTATAAAGCAATATCTCATGTAGGGTTTTCCTTTGTGTTTTATATAATGACCACTAGGAGGTGCTGGCACATGCTTTCCTTGATTGGTTTTCTCTAAAGAGACGTTCAGTTACGAAAACGAAAGTAAAAGAGTGACGCACGTTCATTGCATCTTGACGTGAAATGAGAGTTCCGTGTCTTTATTAAAATCAACACATTAATGATTTATCACTCATCCACCCGCAATTAATTGGAATGTTATTTTTTTATTACTTGGCCTGACCCGCGGATCATAAACATTTTATATATATATATAATATGCTTTTTCAGGAGACAACCGTTTGAAAATGTCCGCTCTGAGGGTGTGGTTGATGCTTGCACACAGTGGCAGTATCAGGAGGACGCTGATACCCCTTTTCCACCAGAATTGTTCGCATTCTGGAGCCTTGTGCAGGTGAACTAGAGCCCGTCACGAACCAGTCACATGTTTACATAGACTTGAGGAACGAACGCTGATGTAACGTTGCTGTGTGTTGTACCTGCCTTCAACTAGTCTAAAAACATTGCGCGTCGCGCTGTTTGTGCAGGCAGTGCGGCACTTCTGTTTTGCTGTTCACAGTATCTGGAGTGACTGTAGTGAACCGGCTGCTCACATAAACAGCCAGTACTCTCACCCGTCCTTTTCGGAGATTAACTGAAAGTGAAACCGTTGATTCACTCGCTCTCTCGCACACAGGGTCTCTCTTGCTTGCATAGTTTTATATATTTAGATATAAATAACAATGTAGCGCAACGTTATTACATTGCTCAATGAGACAGCGACAGCATTTCTCCGCCCACTCTCCCCTGCTCCGTTTGGAGGTATTGAAATTTGGTACCGAATGACAAGACCCTTTTCGATACTCGATAGTATCGAGGAAATTCGGTCGGTACCTAAAAAGTATCGAATTCGATACCCAGCCCTAGTCAGAAGGCCCCGAAGTTCATGACCATATAACAATTCAAATGGGGAAAACCCAGTAGAAGCCTGGGGTACTTCTCTCTAAGCAAAAAGAAGATTAGGGAGCCATTGATCCCAGTCCCGGCCAGTCTCATTAACAAATTTACAAAGCATTTGTTTTAACATCTGATTAAATTGTTCTGTGAGCCCATCAGTTTGAGGATGGTAGTGTATTGTACACAATCTCTTGATCCCCAGTGACTGGTAGACCTGCTTCAGAAGATTGGACATAAAATTAGTCCCTTGGTCAGTGAGAATTTCAGCAGGTAACCCAACTCTGTAAAAGAACTTCACTAAACAAGTTGCAACATATTTGGCTTTGATATACTTTAAAGGGAATTCCCTTTGGGTACCTCGTAGCATAATCTGTGATCACCAGTAGAAACCGGTTATCTGCACGGCTCTTTTCCACCGGGCCAACGATCTCCATGCCCAGCCTTTCGAAGGGTGTACTGATTACAAGAAGAGGCTGGAGGGGCACTCTTGATGGACTAGGTGGCCACCCCAGGGAATTAAATGGCTCAGGTGAAGGACAAACGGAAGACATTATATTCAAGCTTTGTTTGTCTCTTTTGGCGTCGAGTTTTTTTGGTTTTGGGGTGCCCATCTCTAAGTCACCTTTATTTATATAGCGCTTTTTACAATGCAGATTGTCAAAGCAGCTTTACAGTGATAACTGGTATATAATTTTGGCTGCACAGCAGCTCTTAAAGAAAAAGCTGTCAATGTAGGCAGATGCAAAGCACTGTTGAATATCAAATGTCAAGTGTCCCCAACTAAGCAAGCCAAAGGCGACAGCGGCAAGGAACCCAAACTCCAACAGGTGACATCAGGTGGCAAATAGGTGTTAAAATGGAGAAAAAAACCTTGGGAGAAACCAGGCTTAGTCGGGGGGCCAGTTCTCCTCTGGCAAACAGTGCTTTGTTACGATTCAGGTAGCTATCATAAGCCCGATAGGATCGCAACATTCAAAGTATTTATTCCAGTTCAATCCAGTTGAGGATCGTATTCATTACGCCGGTATGGACGGTTTGTTGAGGAACTGTGCCACTGGCTGTCGTGTCGATGAGGCCTTCACAATGGATAATCTAGTTGACTCAATCTCTGCTGACACTTCAGGGGTGCGTTGTGGTCGTGTCAAGGCGTAGGTCCTCAATCTCACCTGGATACGGCCTGGATCCGGTTGACTACGGTAAACCTCGGGATAAAGACTAATATTAGCGTAGATGCCATTCTTCTTCTGATGTAATGAGTACATCTGGTGTTATAGGAAGTGTTCCCGGTTCCGGCTGACCTAATTTATGCAGCCTAATAATCCTTCAACGGATTTGAAAAAATAAATTGATAATGTGTTATGTGTATGCCAGGTTAAAGAGATGCGTTTTTAGTCTAGATTTAAACTGACAGAGTGTGTCTGCTTCCCGAACAATGCTAGGAAGGTTGTTCCAGAGTTTAGGTGCCAAATAGGAGAAGGATCTACCGCCTGCAGTTGATTTTGATATTCTAGGTATTATCAGCTGGCCTAAATTCTGAGATCGCAATAGACGTGAAGGACTATGATGCATTAAGAGCTCGCTCAGGTACTGGGGAGCTAAACCATTTAGTGCTTTGTAAGTAATTAGCAAGATTTTAAAATCTATACGATGTTTAACAGGAAGCCAATGCAGTGTTGACAGAACTGGGTTAATATGGTCATACTTCCTAGTTCTAGTAAGAACTCTAGCTGCTGCATTTTGTACAAGCTGTAGTTTGTTTAACAGGTGAACGGAACAACCACCCAGTAGAGCGTTACAGTAATCTAGCCTTGAGGTCATGAACGCATGAACTAACTGTTCTGCATTTGTCATTGAGAGCATATGTCGTAGTTTAGATATATTTTTAAGATGGATGAATGCGGTTTTACAGATACTAGAAACATGGCCTTCAAATGAAAGATTGGTATCAAAGAGCACACCCAGTTTCCTAACTGACGACGAAGACTTAACAGAGCAGCCATCAAGTGTTAGACAGTATTCTAGGTTATTACGTGAAGAAGTTTTTGGTCCAAAAATTAGAATCTCTGTTTTTTTCTGAATTTAGCAGTAGGAAATTACTGGTTATTCAATTTTTTATATCAGCTATGCATTCCGTTAATTTTGTGAATTGGTAAGTTTCGTCAGGGCGCGAAGAAATATAGAGCTGAGTATCATCAGCGTAACAGTGAAAACTAACGCCATGCTTCCTAATGATATCTCCCAAGGGTAGCATGTACAGAGTGAACAGCAACGGTCCTAGTACTGAGCCTTGCGGTACTCCATATTGAACTTGTGATCGATATGACATCTCTTCGTTTACTACTACAAACTGATTATTACTACAAACTACTACTACAAACTACAAACTACAAACTGATAGCTCGGTCATGCAGATTTGCACTATACAACATCAGGAAAATCAGGCCCTTTCTAACAGAACATGCAACACAACTTCTGGTCCAGGCCCTGGTCATTTCTAGGCTTGATTACTGCAATGCTCTTCTGGTTGGACTGCCATCATGCACAATCAGGCCTCTACAAATGATTCAGAACGCTGCAGCACGTCTCGTCTTCAACGAGCCCAGAAGAGCCCATGTCACGCCTCTCTTCATCTCTCTTCACTGGCTACCAATTGCTGCTCGCATCAAATTCAAGGCGTTGACGCTTGCTTACAGATCTGCCACAGGCTCTGCACCCTCCTACTTCCACTCACTCTTACGAGTCTACACTCCTACCAGAAGCCTACGCTCATTAAAGGAGCGAAGGCTTGTGGTACCATCACAGAGAGGCACGAAATCACTCTCCAGGACATTCTCGTTCACTGTTCCTTGCTGGTGGAACGATCTTCCTGCCTTTATCCGGAATGCAGAATCCCTGGCAATATTCAAAAGACAGCTGAAAACTCATCTCTTTCGTGAGCACTTAACCTCATCTTAAAAAAAATAAATAAATAAATTTATACCTATCCTTTCACTTCCTCTAACCCCTCTCTATTGTAGCTTATGATACTCTGAGCATTACCTAAGACTTGTATTGTGAGCACTTTTTGTGTCTGTTTGCCTCGTCATGACGACTCGCTTGTTGTATTCCTCACTTGTAAGTCGCTTTGGATAAAAGCGTCTGCCAAATGAATAAATGTAAATGTGATAACGGTCAGATAAGTATGATTTGAACCATGACAGTGCAATTCCACTAATGCCGACATAATTTTCGAGTCTATTTAAAAGAATATTGTGATCAATAGTGTCAAATGCAGCACTAAGATCCAGTAACACTAACAGAGAGATACAACCACGATCTGATGATAAGAGCAAATCATTAGTAACTCTAATGAGAGCAGTCTCAGTACTATGGTACGGTCTAAATCCTGACTGGAAATCCTCACAGATACTATTTCTTTCTAAAAAGGAACATAGTTGTGATGATACTGCCTTTCTAGTATTTTTGACAGAAAAGTGAGATTTGAGATCGGCCTGTAATTGACTAATTCTCTAGGATCAAGTTGTGTTTTTTTAATAAGAGGTTTAATAATAGCCAGCTTAAAAGTTTTCGGTACGTATCCTAGTGATAAAGATGAATTAACGATATTAAGAAGAGGATCTATGACCTCTGGAAGCATCTCTTTCAATAGCTTAGTCGGTATAAGGTCTAACATACATGTTGTTGATTTTGATGATTTAACAAGTTTAAACAATTCTTCCTCTCCTAAAGCAGTAAATGAATTGAATTTTTCCTCAGGGACACTACAATGCACTGTCTGACGCAATACTGTAGTAGACGGTTGCATGGTTATAATTTTCTCTCTAATATTGTCAATCTTGCAAGTAAAGAAGTTCATAAAGTCATTACTGCTGTGCTCTTTGGAAACATCAGAAGTTGAAGCTTTATTTCTTGTTAATTCAGCCACTGTATCAAATAAATACCTAGGGTTGTGCTTATTTTCTTCTAAAAGTTTTGAAAAATAGGCAGATCTAGCAGTTTTTAAGGCCTTTCTGTACTCAATCATTCTCTCTCTCCACAAAATGCGAAAAACTTCTAGTTTTGTTTTCTTCCAGCTGCGCTCCATTTTTCTGGCTGCTACCTTTAAGGCCTGAGTGTGCTCATTGTACCACGGCATTGGATTAATTTCCTTAATCTTTTTTAAACGCAAAGGAGCAACTGAGTCTAATGTGCTGGAAAAGACAGAGGCAATAGTTCTGTTGCAACATCGAGGTCTTCCTAGCTATCTGGTATGCTAAGGCGATGAAACTGATCAGGAAGATTATTTATAAAGCAATCTTTAGTGGTAGAAGTGATGGTTCTACCATATTTATGGCAGGGAGGCAGTTTAGCAGCCTTGACTAAATGTAGTATACACGAGACTAGATAGTGATCTGAGATGTCGTCGCTCTGTTGCAGAATTTCAACGGCATCAATATCGATTCCATGTGACAATATTAGCTCTAAAGTATGATTACGACAATGAGTGGGTCCTGACACGTGTTGTCTAACGCCAATAGAATTTAGAATGTCTGTAAATGCCAATCCTAATGCGTCTTTTTCATTATCTACATGGATATTAAAATCACCAACAACAAGGACTTTATCTGTAGCTAGTACTAACTCCAATAGAAAATCAGCAAATTCTTTGATAAAGTCTGTATGGTGCCCTGGTGGCCTGTATACAGTAGCCAGCACAAATGTCAACTTACATAATGTTACATAAAGTACCATCACTTTGAAGGAATTATATTTGAAAGACTTTTGACTAATACTGTAAATATTACTATAAATTACAGCAACACCTCCCCCTTTGCCTTTCTGACGAGGATTGTGTCGATAATAGTAAACTTGAGGGCTAGACTCATTTAAAGTAATGCAATCGTCTGATTTTAGCCAAGTTTCTGTCAAACACAGCAAATCCAGATTATTGTCTGTGATAATATCATTTACAATAAGTGCTTTTGAAGAAAGGGATCTAATATTTAGCAACCCAAGCTTTATCATTTGTTTATCAGTATTATCTCTATTTTTTATTTGTTGAACATCAATTAAATTTTTACCATTAAATGGGTTTGGAAGTATTTTGTTTTTACT
Source organism: Ctenopharyngodon idella (assembly GCF_019924925.1). Lineage (NCBI taxonomy): Eukaryota > Metazoa > Chordata > Actinopteri > Cypriniformes > Xenocyprididae > Ctenopharyngodon > Ctenopharyngodon idella. The sequence goes on from NC_067227.1 coordinate 6,299,742, forward strand.
AATTCGGGGTACAGACACAGTCTCTATGTGATAATATCTAAGTGTAAGAGATTCTATGTGTTGGGAATTATCTGACTTCTGTAACGTGAGGCAGCTAGCAGACAGTCGGTTTAGCCAGTATTTCTGCTTCCTGACCTGGACCCCAGTTTGTCATGTTTCCACTCTAAGACTATGTGCCATATTACTAGAGAGAAGAGCAGCACCATCCCAGGAGGGATGAATACCATCTCTTTTCAACAGGTCAGGTCTCCCCCAAAAACTTTTCCAATTGTCTATGAAACCTATATTATTCTGCGGACACCACTTAGACGGCCAGCCATTGAGTGATGATAATCTGCTAATTATCTCATCACTCCGACGAACAGGAAGGGGACCAGAGCAGATTACTTTTCCTGACATTGTACTTGCGAGTTCACACACCTCTTTAATGTTAATTTTAGTGATCTCCGACTGGCGAAGTCGAACATCATTAGTGCCGACGTGAAAAATGATTTTAGAGTATTTACGATTAGCATTAGCCAGCACTTTTAAATTTGCTTTGATGTCAGGTGCTCTGGCTCCCGGCAAACATGTGACTATGGTGGCTAGTGTCTCTATTTTCACGTTCCATGTAATAGAATCGGCAATAACTAGGGCACTTTCCACAGGATTCTCAGTGGGTGTATCACTGAGTGGGGAGAACCTGTTTGATGTTCTTATTGGAATGGAAGAGTGGTGTTTTCCGCGGCTAGGCCGCCTCATCGTTACCCAAGTGCCCTGCTGCGCAGGCTCTACAGCCAGAACCGAACAATGTACAGAGTTCACTAAGCTAGTCGCATCCAAAACAGTATCTGAAGCCCTTACATTCTTACTATCCTCAATTAAAGTTTGGATGCGTGTCTCTAATTCTGAGATTTTCTCTGTCAGCCTGACTATTTCCCTACATTTATGACATGTAAATCCCTCGTCGCTGACAGAGAAAGCTATACTGAACATGTGGCAAACAGAACACGATATAACACTAGGAGAGGATGACATGACTCACCTGTTTGTAGACTGATCCGACTTCTACTTAGCTAGTACTGGCTAAGTCTACTTCATAAAACACAATATCGAAAGAGTCTGTATTAGTTCCTCTAGCTGCTTTGCCATGGCTCATGTTACCACCACATTGCACTGTTGCACCACATCGCACCACATTACCACCACATTGCACTGTGCTGGGCTAGATCTAGGATTACTGGTAAATTATGACCCATAACTATGGGAGAAAGAAGATTATCTGCTAAGCCTACCTAACAGGTAGGTTTGACCTTCTACCCCAATGTATAGGTCTGCAGTGAGCACAATTTTTTCCTCCCCAAGAATGCAGCAGATGGGTAACTTATTAAAAGATCTACCTAAAGATGGAGCCACAAACTTCCTGTTCACCGGGGTCTGGTCACTCCCAGTATCGATTAGGGCCTTCAGTTCTTTACCATTTACGGTCACTGTCATTGTCTGTAGCAGTACATTTGGCACATTTGCTGCCCTGCATCTAGGAACACAGCATAAATTAGTAAATTTAGCTGCATTTTGTAGACAGGCTGGCCTTGTGTGGCCCTCTCATCCTGCACTGGAAACAAACTGGTCCTCTTATCATTTTATGCAATTTAATTTCTAGAGAATCTCCCTTGGGAGACTTACCTGATCCAGTCACCAGTTTCTGATGGAACTGTGCCCGTCGGGTCTCACTACCAGTTTTCCGGCTCCAAGGTTGATTCTTCCTTCTTGCAGCCACAAAGACATCAGCCAATGATGAAGCTTCCGCTGCTGTCCTAGGCTGTCCTGGGGTCAGCATCTCTTGTGTGGGAGGTAAACTGGGGAGGAGAAGGTCGAGTCTCAGGGTATGCATCTCCACCCTGCCTGTTAAGAGAATCAAAGTCAGTAGGACGTGGCTCAGGAGTAAGTGATGTGCAAGCCTGAACTTCCATCTATAGTAAACTGAGTTGATGTTGAAGAGCTCTGAATCATCACTCTTGCTCTCCATACTCCTGCTTCCTTGCTGCCTCCCGGGCATACATTTTCACCATATGGGCTTGAAACAGGCCCAACTTTCAATCTCCTTATCCCCATCAAGCGCTTCTTCCTCCAAAGGCCTCTCCTCACCTCGTTCTTCTCGTTCAGCTGGAATTATCTTAGGGGCTCCTTTCTTTGGCGGTCGAATTATGGCTCCTCAAAAATGTAATTAAACAGGAGAAGTGAGGAGAAGAAAAAAAAAACCTGTGTCCTCTACTGGCTTATCCCACCGCTGCCACCTAACTAAGGTCAACAAAACATTTTAACTCAATACAAGAGAAACTAAGGAGAACTGAACAGAACAAACTGACCTCCTCTGAGACTGATGTCATCTGAGACAGCAGAGAGATGTTGTCTGTGTGAAGCAAAGAGGTTTCTTCTTATGACAAAGAGCGGTCTCTGCTTCTAATAAACCAAACGACTACTACCACTTTGTGTGTATTCAACGTAGTGACGATGCAAGCTGCCTCTAAAAACACGAACGATTTAGAAGAAGAACAACATAGTAACTAAACACGCTCTATAGAGTGTACGTCCATTTAGGGCTGCTGTAGAAACATGCCGGCACATAATGGCGTCTTGACATGGAGGGGGACCCGTGGTGTATGAGATTGAAATGGCTCATTCTAAGGTAATAAAAACACAATGGTTCATTATGTAAGGTCTTTATGCACCACTGAAAACATAGTTATGTATATTATATTGCATTTCTGTCAATAGATCCTCCCAAATTTTACACATTGCACCTTTAAACTCAATAGAAACAAATAATATAAAAAAACAAGAATAGCATAACACAAACTAGTAAGCGTGCACTCCAAACCAACAAACGAAGTACTAAAATGAATAAAGCATTAGAAGCATGTCAAACAAATCTGTGTAGTGTTTTTATTACATGTAACATAAACCTTAAATACTATATTATAAACTTGAAGGATAGATAAAGCGTGAGAAAAATGACTCGATAAATATGTGAATGAATGTACAAGGAAATGTAAGCGAGGGGAAATGTATGCATTGTGAATGAATGAGTGCGGAGTTACCCCTATCAATGTGTCAATTAAACATTTGAATTAAAAATAGTTATTTTTCGTGTACATTAGCAGCTGAAAAAGAAAATTTGTTTCAGAGATTTGTTTTTTCTTTGGAATAATGTGCACTGATAAACAATGAAATCAAGAACATATATTAAAGTAAATGGGTTTAATTTTGATTTCATGTTGACTTGAAAAGTGAGCATAGGTCATTTGAGGTAGTGAGAGTGTTTTTGCAGTGGTGGTAAGGACAGATGCGAATCAGATAGCCCCAGAGTCTATGTGAATACAGGATCACATTAACACTGTGGCTTTGGCCAGCTTTTATTCTGCCATTACTCTCAGTGAAACATTTTTTACAGACAAGAATCTGCATTTGATCACTATTGTTTTGCTGACAAAGTGCAGGGCTGAGTTTAAGAATTTTGAAGAGAAAGGTAGACACAGATTGTATTTTATTAATGTGCTTGATTTTGTTGGCTGTACCACAGTGCGGGTGTGTTGCTAGGGCTTTCTATATCTTTATATTTGGAAACTCATTTTTAAAACCTCAAACAATTAACTGGATTGTGTTTCCTTTACTGATACAAATGTTTTTTAAAAGCTACTAAGATGCCAATGCCAATATAGAGAGCAGGGTTGCCAAATGATAATATATATGTAATGTAATTTAAAAAAGCAAATGAGATGTACATATTTGCTGCAATAAAATATGAATGAAAAAATGCACAAGACATTTGTCATTCGACTTTATTTTTTATTTTTTTAATGAAAATAACAAGGATATTTTAGGTTGTCTGTAAATTTTTAAATCAACCCTTAAGACAACATGGTTTCTGCCACCAAAATTTTTAAAATGTCCAAATAATTGGCCATTATATAGTTATTTTACAATTTATTAACAAAATGTGATTAAATGTCAATAAATGTTTTTATTTACATTTGGTTGTTTTACTTTTGGTGTGTAGGGTTGCCTTGGAGACATTGGATCGCTTGACTGAGTCTTTAGACTTCACGGATTATGCCTCCAGAATTATTCACCCCATTGTACGCACTCTTGACGTTACTCCAGAGCTGCGGAACACCTCCATGGATACGCTGTCCTCACTAGTCTTTCAGCTTGGCAAAAAGGTACAATCTTAAAGCCTAGTTCAAGTCTGGGGAGTGGATCTGTAATGCTGTCCTCATTGTTTGGAAATAAACTATTAAACTTTTTTTTGCCATATTTCTCATAGTTTTATGTCATTAACTGATGTTCTGAAGTAGCCTTCTAATTATTTCCCAGTATCTTACTAATGCACATAGAGGTTTCCAATCAGAGAGAGGGATGAGGTCATTGCTTTAACCGTTCCTCTTAAAACGCTCTTAAAATTATCAGTCAACATGTGGCCACCATGAGTACCAGACACAAGTTCTGAATCCTTTGATCACTGCAGGCCACAATCCTCAGTTTCCTGTGTTAGAGGAACAACACTTTATTTGTGTACTTACTAGTTGATGGGGTTTAGTCACATGTACACACATGTGCACTCATTCACTTCCAACACTCAAAAGCACTTTTTATACCGTATGTAATCAAAATAATTCCAGTATGCTTTTCTTCCTCTTCATCTGAGAAGTACTGCTACCAAGTTGATGCTAAAATAAAAAGAAGTAACAATACAAATCTTTCTACAATGCTGGTACTGAGTACAGTGACTTAATTTGCTACACATGTAGTACCTGTTTTTTTTTTTTTTTTCGTTTTTTTTTTTCTTTGTTTTTAATTTTGTTACTGGCTGTTTACTTGTCTTGAATAATTACTTTAAAAACATGAAGCAGTGTTTACTTAATTGAGAAATACCTGAAGGCTTTGTAATTGAATTGAAAATTAATTTTATTTGTTAATATTTATATTAATATTTAACTTTTTAAATAAAGTAGTGTGTTTAATAGCATGCTAGTTTTTGCTGTGTTGACGTGAAAATTAGTATGAAAAATAGTTTGTCTGCATATTTCTTTTACAGTACCAGATCTTCATTCCTATGGTAAATAAAGTGATGTTGAAACATCGCATCAATCACCAGCGCTACGATGTGCTCATCTGTCGAATTGTCAAGGTCAGCATCCTACCCTCTCCACGTCTGCAGACATAATGTTTCTTACACATTTTTTTCTATATAATCTAGGTCCCTGATGACTATTCAGTCCTGTTCTTGTTAGAGGTACTTTTCTGAAACAAACCACCTCTTGTGTTCTGGTGGAGAAGCCTGCCTCTGTTTCCTGAATTTGGCCCCCTGTGTAAACCACCACTCATTCTTTGCTAGTGAACCCAGACTTCCTGTTCTAGCACATGGCCTCTTGGCATCCATATCTAATCTTGTCTTTGTCTTTGACATGCATGATATTTTCTACTGACATAGAATTACCAGCACGTAATGCTGGTGTAAAAGAAAGGTTCTTGCCCCTCTTTCAAGAAGTGTTTTATGTAAGGAATAATTGAAGAAAGGCCATTAAATTATTAAAAAAATAATACACACCCGAGGTGGAAATGCCTCAGATGTTCATTATTTTCTAATAATTCTACGACTCGGAGTCAATTATTCAGCTTATACTATGGCTTCCACACTTTAAGACATTGTTCAGATTCATATTTATTTGCTTTTATTGGGTTTTGATTCTTTTGCTGCTGTAGACTGCAAGGACCTTTGAAATAACTGAAATAATTTTGCAAAGTGATATGGAACTGTAATATGGACCTGCCTGGAACTACTTTAGCATTGTGTTTCAAAGAAAATAATTGAATGTTCGCCAGCAAATCAGAGTCAAGCATTAAACAGCCTCTTATTATAATTATTTCTTCTTGCTTTTGCCAACAAAACCTAAATAGTTGGTGTCCCATTATTTTTTTAAAGCATTAAGGCACAAATGTGTTATTAGAGATGCTGATTTGATGCTATTTATATGTTTCAAATGTTTGATGTGTAAAATCATTATAACTTCAAAATGTTTGTTTGGATATTTAGTTTGTTGTAGAAAATATTTTTTTGATTTATGAACTTTTTTGAATGAGGGAATTTGGATGAAAGAATTTTATGTATTTATTTATTTTTGTTTATGTATGTTTCTAGTAAATGATCACATAAATCAGTGGTCTACACTACATACACAGGGTATCCTGCATTAAAAGTCATTAAATGGATTTTGCGAAAATGAAATGGCATTAAAAGGCATTAAATTTTATTCCTACAGGCATACTTTTTTTTTTTTTTTAGATAGTTTTGAAGGAAAATAATACCAGTTTATATTGAATATAGCCTTCATAATTAATAACTTGGTGTGATACACACACAGAACCAGTTTGGTTATTGCCTCTGGCCGGTGCAAAATTGCCGTAACGCATTGTGACGAATATACTTGTTAACCTGATCTAGCTTTCGAGACTCCCCGGTACTGCCGCACGAGCGCAAGGTCTTGCTTCCCTGCCGCAGGCGTACCTGCGTCTGCTCTGTTCAGTGAGTGGCTGAGAGTAGCAGCGCATTCAGTTGAGGATGTCAGAGAACAAATAAAATAGATACTATTGCTTCTAACCTGAGTGATCATTTTACGTGTACGTATAACCAAAATCACAGCAAATGTCTTTATATTATGTGTATGGTGATTTTGTCAGACGTCTCGATTATAAATCAGGATTTATCGCTGGTTTAACATGTCAGGGCTCGACACTAACGCTTGTCAACTAGTCCCGGATAAGTGTATTTTTTTTGAAGGGGCAAGTGAAAGAGAATTTTACTTGCCCGGCCGGGCAAGGACCTGATTAAAACGTCAATACCAAAAAAAAACAAAAAACAAAAAACGTGAGAATGACTGATTTTATTACATTTAGTTTAAGTGACGATAGGCTGTATAATGTAGTGACGATAACAAGGTTGGCTGTTGAGACTCGCGCACCATCTTGAGGAGAAATGGAAACATGAGCGAAGCACACACAAAAATAAGTTTTTAAGTTGATACAGGTAAGCACAATCACACAACCAAGAATGCTGCTTTCCTAAATAGGCTACCATCACGATTAAAAACGTGACACTGATTTCATACAACTGTTCAGTTAACAAATAGTTAATATTAAGACACTTACATTTTAGAAGGAACATTGACTGTTTTATTCTATTTTAGCAGCAAAAATAGTTTCAAACGAAGATCACAGCAGAACCATAGCGCAACACTCAGCCTTGTTTTCGTTACTGAATGATTCAGCGTTTTGAAATCGGTTGAGTCAAAGATTAAATGACCCATTCATAAACAACTGCCTCATTCTTGAATGAATCAGCCATTGGAATGAATCGTTTAAATGAAAGACTCACTTATTAAGATGGTTAATTGACGCCACCTACTGGTGGTTTTGCCCCCAACATTTCTTACAATACCATAACATTATTTAATGCAGTTGTAATTTTTTTTATTGTAAATTTGTAAATTATTTAATTTTATTGGTAATAGCTCTTAGTGTCTTGTTCAAATTAAATTTATTGATCGAATTTAAGAATTTAAAATGAAAGATGAATCATACATTTTACATGAATCGTACAAGAATCGTACAAGTGAATGAAAAGGCTTAGTGTCGAGCCCTGTATGAAGTCTTAATGGGCCGCGTTTCAGTCTCTATTTCATATTGTCTGACAACAAAAACAGAAAAATATATAGATGAAACAATTATATTAGGAATTTGGCTGTATTAAAATATATTATGTGAAAGGGTAGCACCAGAGAAGCAAACAAATGTAAAGGGCTGACACTTGGCAGAATGCGAATGCAACAATGACATGATGAATATTCTAATTGCCTTATGACATTATATATTTATATATTTATATATATATATATATATATATATATATAGCATTAAAAATTGGCGTTAAAAAGCATTAAATTAGATTCGATGAAGCCTGTAGAAACCCTGATACAGTAGACCTTTTGTAAAAAAAAAAAAATAACAAACATCTGTCTGTGGAAAGTTTTAGGCATTTAGGTTTTTTCAAGCTGAGCACAAATGTAGATTTGTGTGTGTGTATTGAGTTGGCTTTGCTAACCTGTGTGTCTCTTTCTCAGGGCTATACTTTAGCGGAAGAGGAAGAGGATCCTTTAATATTTCAGCATAGACAATTACGTGGTAATCAAAGTGACACTCTGGTTAGTGGCCCGGTTGAATCAGGACCAATGAAGAAACTGCACGTCAGCACAACTGCTCTGCAGAAGGTATGTAGAATGACGTGTAGCCTTCAAAACTTCACACTCACATATTGGAGCGTTTTTGGTTAACATTTGCATTGTGCCAATAATAATAATAGATTAGTATTACAGGAACATTCACATAAGTATGTAGATACTGAAACAGACCAGTCTATTAATGTCAGACATCCCGATCCCAATAAAATCAGCTTTGGAAATCTCTAGTGTTGGAAATCTGAATCATATTTTGTATGATTTGAACCATAGGTGCATCTGTCTTCAACACCACACTTGATCATCCTTTTCAGACAGAGATTGTTCATGTGTCTTTCGGGGTGCACTGTTGAAGGGATTGTCTGTTCTCTGTGATTCATGAACACGTCATAATCATTTACATGTGTTGTCTTTCCACTGTCTTCTCCACCATCACCTTCATTATTTAGTTTTCTGTTACCTAAATATTGAACATTCACCCATGGTTGGACTCGAGTGTCTTGGCTTTTGACTTCATTTTTTGATATAAAACACACAAAGGTGTCTGAGTGTAAATTTTCTTGATATAAACATTTATATATATTAAATAATAAAATGTTTTGACAAAAAATAGTTCAGTTAAATTACACTACCATTCTAAAGTTTTAGATCGGTAAGATTTTTCTCTTCTGCTCACCAAGGCTGCAATTATTTGATCCAAAATACAGCAAAAAGCAGTAGTATTGTGAAATATTTTTACAATTTAAAATATCCTTTTAAAATACTTTGCTGTCAATTTTGATCAATTATTCTTTCTGAATAAAAGTACTTATTTCTTTATTTCCAGAGAAAAAATAATTGTTATTGACCCCAAACGGTAGTGTATAATGTTACATTTCAGATAAAATTGTTATTTTGAACTTTCTATTCATCAAAGAATTCTGAGAAAGGAAAAAAAAAAACAGTACATAACTGTGTTTTAACATTGATAATAATAATAAATATTTCTTGTGCAGCAAATCAGCATATTATGATTTCTGAAGGATCATGTGACACTGAAGACTGGAGTAATGATGCTGAAAATTCAGCTTTGCCAACACAGGAATAAATAGCATTTTAAAACATTCAAATAGAAAACAGTTTTTTACATTTTAAATTTTAAAAATATTTCACAATATTACTGATTTTCTGTATTTTGGATCAAATAAATGCAGCCTTGGTGAGCAGAAGAGACTTCTAAAACTCTTGAACGGTAGTGTGTGTGTATATGTGTGTGTGTGTGTGTGTGTGTATATATATATATATATATATATATATCACACACACACTATACTTTGAGGGGCCGTACAAGTCATAATTCATTCTGGCACTCTCACACACTTACATTCTCCTTTCACATGCATGTGTATATTTTGGTTTGGTTTGTTTATTTACCCAGCATAAATTTGATTTTATTCCTTTTATTCCTTTTTTTTTTTTTTTTTTTTTTACTATGATATAGCTTATTTAGTACTTACAGATTAAATAGTCTAAACCAGTGGATCCCAACCTTTTTAGCCTCAGATTAAATAATCTAAACCAGTGAATCCCAACCTTTTTAGCCTCAAGTACCTGCACAACCATCTCAATAAGGCTCAAGTACCCTTTCATGAACACTAAAACAAAGTAAATGCAGTGTTTATATTTGAATGCAGTTTTCACAATTACCAAATTTGCCAGTGAACCAGTTTTATCGATTGCAATTCAGACTGGAAGATAATGGGAACATTTCATTAAGAAACACAATATAATTGTAAATGGACATTCCAGTACTTGTATGTGTGTGTGTGTGTGTATATACATGTATGTATTTATGTATGTATGTATATATATGTATGTATGTATATATATATATATATATATATATATATATATATATATATATATGTATATATATATATATATATATATATATATATATATATATGTGTGTGTGTGTGTATATATGTATATTTTATATATATATAATGTGTTTGTATATGTATATGTGTATGTCTGTGTATGACTGTGTGTGTGTGTGTGTGTTCTGTGTATTTTAAATCTTAATTGTGTACTATTACCTTAACAACATGCTAACATCAAACTATTTAACACACTTTGTGAGTACCACTATTTATGTGGTGAAGTTGTTGTCTATATAGAGCATTTCAAATCGGTCACATGTGCAGTTCCAGAAGGCAACTCCCTATGTAGTACGCTTTGATGCAGCTAACTAGAACAGAGGTCACATGGTTCCTTTGTCTGTTTATTCTGTTTATCCTATTTCTGCTATGTGCAGGCTTGGGGTGCAGCCAGAAAGGTGTCCAAAGATGACTGGCTGGAGTGGTTGAGACGTCTCAGTGTGGTCTTGTTAAAAGAATCATCTTCACCTGCCCTGCGCTCCTGCTGGTCTCTGGCGCAAACATATATACCACTCGCTAGGTAAACCTTACCTCCTCTCTCTCTGTTTTTCTGTTAAAGTGCCATTTGAGAAACTCATCATTTTTGTAGAATTTGTCTGTGATTGCCAACATTTTCTGTAGCCTTAATTTTGGGAGTATTATCTCTTTCGGCAGGAACAGGAATGGGCTATCTGGCTAACATGTGAAAAGACACAACACTTAGAGATTGACACAACATGTGAAATGAAACAACACTTTTTAATGAAACGTACAGGGGCAGTTAAATCTGTAATCATACCTGCAGTGATAGGCTGACAACATGACAGCAGAGTGCCATCTCATTCAAATAGTAGCACAATCATCTTTGCTAAATGTTGTTTGGACAATACCACAGGAAAACCCTACATAGATTTTATGGTCAGAAATAATGTGTACCAAATATTGTATGGACATAACTGCACAGTTATCAAAGCCTCTGTGTATGTTGTCTCTCTGTAGGGATCTTTTTAATGCTGCATTCTTATCGTGCTGGTCAGAGCTCAGTGAAGACCAGCAGGATGAACTGATACGCAGTATTGAGCTTGCTCTGACTTCTCAGGATATTGCTGAAGTCACACAGACACTGCTCAATCTTGCAGAATTCATGGAGCACAGCGATAAGGTCAGTCTATAAGTCTATAGTCTCTAGACATTTGACAGCAGGCATAATGTCAGATCCGCATTGTATGTTTGATCTAATAACTAACCCTGCAAGCCAGGAGAGTAAAGGCTTTTAAAAACATCTGAAAATAAGGCATAAATACAGCATTTAAAGGGTTAGTTCACCCATAAATGAAAATAATGTTATTTATTACTCACCCTCATGTCGTTCTTCATGTCGTTCTATCTTCGGAACACAAATTAAGATATTTTTGATGAAATCCGATGGCTCAGTGAGGTCTCTATTGCCAGCAAGTTAATTTACACTTTCAGTGCCCAGAAAGGTACTAAAAACATATTTAAAACAGTTCATGTGAGTACAGTGGTTCTACTCGTGATGGGTGATTTCAAAACACTGCTTTGAATCTTTTGCTTCGAATCAGCAGTTAGGAGCACAAAAATGTCACGTGATTTCAGCAGTTTGGCAGTTTGACACGCGATTCGTACCACTGATTCAAAACAAAAGATTCGAAGCAGTGTTTTGAAATTGACAATCACTAGATATTGTTGAAAAGTCGTTATTTAGTTTTTTTGGCGCGCAAAAAGTATTCTCGTCGCTTTATAATATTAAGGTAGAACCACTGTACTCACATGAACTGTTTTAAATATGTTGTTGGTACCCTTCTGGGCACTGAAAGTGTAAATTAACTTGCTGGCAATAGAGGCCTCACTGAGCCATCGGATTTCATCAAAAATATCTTAATTTGTGTTCCGAAGATGAACGAAGGTCTTACGGGTGTAGAACGACATGAGGGTGAATAATAAATGACATAAATTTTTGGGTGAACTAACTCTTTAAGTTTGGACACTTCTGTCCTGAAAAGAACATGCATTCTCTCTTCATTCATTCATTCATTCATTCATTTATTCATTCATTCCAAAAAAAAAAAAGAAATTTGAAACTAAACGCAAGATGTACTGAATTTTTTTTTTTTCCAGTTCTGTGTCTGTATCCCCTATCCAGAGAGGTCATTCATGTTAATAAAAGTACATTTCTTTTTTACAGCACGATTAAGCCTGAAAGGAGTGCTCTTCTCCTGCGCACTTGGACAATTAAATTTCTTTCCATATTTAGAATGATCTCATTGTGTTGAAGTCCGAATGAATGGTGCATTTGTTCAGTTTTATTCCAGCACAACAAATACAGCTCACACCCTTCAGTGGTGACATAGCAAATGGGCAATAAAGTTTGAGAGCTGTGAAATGAAGAGTTTACTCATTGAGGGTCTGTTATATAACAATTTTCTGGGCCAGCTGGTCTGTTCTGGCCTGTTTAATATGCTACTCCATTCAGTTCTTCTCTTCTATATCTAAAATCTTTCTTTTCTGTATTTTGTTAGGGCCCACTTCCTTTGAGAGATGACAATGGGATTGTTCTGCTGGGGGAGAGAGCTGCTAAATGTCGGGCTTATGCAAAGGCCCTGCACTACAAGGAACTTGAGTTTCAAAAAGGCCCTTCACCGCTCATTTTAGAATCTCTAATCAGGTAGGAAACAAATACTCTTGAAGTCTCAGGATAGTCTAGATGCCTTGATGGCTTCATTTCAGTTAGTTTGATTAAAAAAACAAAACAATTTGCTAATGTTGCTATTGCTTTATTGACTGCTCTGTTACTCAACAGATTTTACGTTTTTATGATGACAGGTAATTATTGTTTATTAGCAAGCTAGACTGAAGGTGGTTAAACTCACTCACAAATCAGCAAGTCAACTAACTATTAGCATAACTGTTCATTCGAATTAAAAAAAATGCTATTTTTGCATGATAAACACATTATTTGATATACTCTTGACTCACTATCTATATGATGCGTATTCTGCCAACTGATATCATGTCAGGGGCAGGAGCGTGCACTTTTGGTGGTGTTCCACCTGTAAGTTGGTGCCAAATTTGAATTTTGTGTTTACAAAGAGTAACTGAAAATTTCTGCAAAATTCACCTTTAACAGGGTTCGTACAGAGTTTTTAAAATTTGGAAAACTATATCATATGCTATAAATATAAAAACAAGAACTCATTACCGGGGCAATTTTAAACTTCTGACATATAAGTGAACAAATCAAATGTGTTACCAGTATAGCAGTCTCTCATACTTTATTGCTTAATTAGAACTTTATCTTAATTTTCAGTTTATTTTGAGCTCATCCTAGTGTCATAGCAATGTCTGTTTAATAACACAGATCATTGTAATGTTACAGTGTGAAATAAACATATGGGTGGAAACAGAGTCATAGATCTGTTTTCTAGCCTTGCTCCTTCCTTTTTTTCCATCTTTTTTTATTTTATTTTTTTATATATCTGGCCTTTTCCTCCCATGGAGCTACTTTTAATTTCAGAGGACTCACAGTGCTCACAGATAATTTCAATGCATCCCAGCTGCTTCCTACCTCTCATTGATTCCTCTTAAGCACACTTCCCTCTCTAATGATGGTGGATTTCTTTTTGATGATCAGTGGTCAGAGAGATTTCTTTAGTCTGATTGCACCCAGTGTCTTAGTTCACCTTTCTTGCTAATTTCAGAGCGATGCCTTTCTTTTGCTTGATTAATCTTTTTGAGAAGCTATGATCTACATTAGCCTGATTGCAGCAAAACACAAACAGTATGTTAAATTATTACTGAAAACATCTGCTGATTTGGTTAGAAGAGGTACTGTAACTGATTAGTCAGTCAGATGGCTTTGTCCTTTGTAAGTACTTTCCATGTTGCTTCCTACATTATTATCCAAATCTGAACTTTACAGTGCATCCGGAAAGTATTCACAGCGCTTCACTTTTTCCACAATTTGTTATGTTACAGCCTTATTCCAAAAGGGATTAAATTCATTATTTTCCTCAAAATTCTTCAAACAATACCCCATAATGACAATGTGAAAGACGTTTGTTTGAAATCTTGGCAAATTTATTAAAAAAAAAAAATCACATGTACATAAGTATTCACAGCCTTTGCTCAGTATTTTGTTGAAGCACCTATGGCACCAATTACAGCCTCAAGTCTTTTTGAGTATGATGCTACAAGCTTGGCACACCTATTTTTTGGGCAGTTTCTCCCATTCTTCTTTGCAGGACCTCTCAAGCTCCATCAGGTTGGAGCAGGTCAGCACAGCCATTTTCAGATTTCTTCAGAGATGTTCAATCGGGTTCAAGTCTGGGCTCTGCTGGGCCACTCAAGGACATTGTTGTCCCATAGCCACTCCTTTGTTATCTTAGCTGTGTGCTTAGGGTCATTGTCCTGTTGGAAGATGAACCTTTGACTCAGTCTGAGGTCCAGAGCTCTCTGGAGCAGGTTTTCATCAAGGATGTCTCTGTACATTGCTGCATTCATCTTTCCCTCGATCCTAACTAGTCTCCCAGTTCCTGCTGCTGAAAAACATTTCCACAGCATGATGCTGCCTTCACCATGCTTCACTGTAGTGATGGTATTGGCCAGGTGATGAGCGGTGCCTGGTTTCCTCTAGACATGATGCTTGCTATTCAGGCCAAAGAGTTCAATCTTTGTTTCATCAGACCAGAGAATTTTGTTTCTCATGGTCTGTCCTCTAGGCAGGCTGTCATGTGCCTTTTACTGAGGAGTGGCTTCCGTCTGGCCACTCTACCATACAGGCCTGATTGGTGGAGTGCTGCAGAGATGGTTGTTCTTCTGGAAGGTTCTCCTCTCTCCACAGAGAAACGCTGGAGCTCTGTCAGAGTGACCATCGGGTTCTTGGTCACCTCCCTAACTAAGACCTTCTCTCCTGATCACTCAGTTTGGCCGGGCAGCCCGCTCTAGGAAGAGTCCTGGTGGTTGCAAACTTCTTCCATTTACAGATGATGGAGGCCACTGTTCTGACATGCACTGTTAACTTTGGGACCTGATATAGACAGGTGTGTGCCTTTCCAAATCATGTCCAGTCAACTGAATTTACCACAGGTGGACTCCATTCAAGTTGTTCTCAAGGATGATCAGTGGAAACAGGATGTGCCAGAGCTCAATTTTGAGTGCCATGGCAAAGGCTGTGAATACTTATGTACATGTGATTTTTTTTTTTTTTTTTTTTTTTTTTTTTTTTTTTAAATTTGCAAAGATTTCAAACAAACTTCTTTCACTTTGTCATTATGGGTTATTGTTTGTAGAATTTTGAGGAAAATAATTAATTTAATCCCTTTTGGAATAAGGCTGTAACATAACAAAATGTGGAAAAAATGAAGTGCTGTGAATACTTTCCGAATTTTTATTATACTGTACATCATCTAACTTAGAATGATGTCATCTTCATGAGACTAACCTTATGCTCTCATGCCCCAATTTGTCCTCATAAGTAAGCTCCTCTGCCACATGTACAATTAATTTCCCAAATTGGCAAACATTTTTTCTTTAGGTCCTCTGTATGTTTGAAGAATGACTATGTCAGACAGTACCTAGGAGCTCATACCATAAGTAGCATGGTGCTATTACAAAAATTGGACTTTATGAGCTGCCAAAGCCAGAACGAAAGACCTCTACTGCGCAAGCGGGTGCATTGTGATCATGCGCAGGCAGCCCTGCTTGATGAACGTTTGAAAAGTGTGGAGCTATTTAACTAGCTCAGTGCCAGGGAAGTGCAAATTCAATGTTGCTTGGCTCAGTATTAAGCTACAGTAGGTACCACCAGGTGTAACGCCGCAGTGTTAAATGCAACCCGGTGACACGTGACACTTGTCGCAAAATCACCACCAGGTGGTGCAAAGGAATGATTTGCAACGTTGCGTAAGGCTGCTGTGACATTTGTACTTTTAAATGAAGATAAAAGGACGAAATAAATTACTGGTGATAATAATAATAATAATAATATTAGTAATAATAACATAACATTTAATCTTGGCGTGCTTAATGTTCCAGCTATTTGACTACTGTTACAGTGAAATATTACAGTGACAGCAGACAAAACGTTTGAAACTGCATTTAATAATTCACTGATATATTTCAACAAGTCAGGCATGCACATTGAAACATTTATTCCCATACAACACAGAGCTCTGCGCATAACATGCAGAAAAATAAAAGTGCCTATGAATTAAGAAATTGTTGATCATATTTGTTTATTAAACTGTTACTTTGTAAATGAATTAAGAACGTACTCGGTTACGAACGTAACCTCGGTTCCCTGAGATACGGAACGAGTACTGCGTATGGGGAAAAGCTCCTTTTTCCTCGATGCTGAAGCCTTTTTCAATAGCGCAGTGTAACTGCACGGCCATCGGTTCAAACTGGAAAACTTTTTGAACTAGTGACGGCGTGGCGTAGCTGCGCGAGCCTATGGCGATGCAGCGCGCCAAAGCCCGCCAAAATGGGCGGGGCATCTGGCTATATAAGCGGGCATTTCGCCATAGGATTTCAGGTCATTCGACTGAAGCGACGACACTGAAGCCGCAGCCTTGTGGCATGGCATAGAACGCAGTACTCGTTCCGTATCTCAGGGAACCGAGGTTACGTTTGTAACCGAGTACGTTCTTAATACGTTCTTAGTCCCCTTTCGATTCTTCACTCGTACTGTGTATGGGGAACGAATTCAACCGCGCCGTGCCACGGGAGGGAACGACTGGACTTATTCTTGGACACCGTAGGGGTCCAGGGGACAAGTGAGAAGTCTGGAGCCGTCGAACCCTTATGTTACATTGGTAAGAGGGAGCTAGCTCCCTGGGAGTGGCATGATGACGGAGCTCGACAGAGGCCGTCGTATCATACCGAGAGGACCCGAGCATGCAAGGTTGGAACGTCCAGGTTATAAAATCTGACAAAAGTGGACGGCGAGGACCAGCCGGCCGCCTCACAGATGTCTTTGATAGAGACACCAATAGACCAGGCCCACGAGGAGGCCATACCTCTAGTGAAGTGTGCTCTTACTCTGATGGGGCAATAAAGGCCCATAGAACCTCTCACGAAACGCACAATGAGGCTGTTTCAGCCCACTGAATGGCCAGCAATTGGAGTGTGGAATGCTGCAATGGCTGCTACGTACACCTTGAGCGTGGAAGGGGTGAGGCCCTTGTCGAGACGCTCCTGGAGGAATGACAATATCGGGGATACGTCACACTCAACAGGGTCTTCGTTTCATGCAGAGCACCAGTCAACAAAGACCGACCACTTCTGGGCGTAGAGGCATCTCGTAGATGGGGCTCTCGCCTGAGAAATGGTATTTAGCATGTCCCTGGGGAGGTTTAAAGGCTCCCATCGAGGGACCATAGGTGCAGAGCCCAGAGTTCTGGCTGAGGATGCCAGATTGTCCTGTTCGCCTGAGAGAGGAGGTCCCATCTCAGGGGGATCGGCCATGGGGCTTTCATGGAAAGCCTGAATAGCTCCGAGGACCAAACTTGGCTCCTCCAGAGTGAGGCCACCAGGAGGACTCTGTGCTTGTCTTCCCTGACTCGTCTGATGACCTGGGCGATCAGAGCGATCGGGGGAAAAGCGTAAAGAAGGAGGCTGGGCCAGTTGTGGGCCAGCGCATCTGCGTCCTTCGAAAAATAGGTTGGGCAATGAGAGTTGTCTTCTGTCTGCTCCCAGATTCGTTCTGCCTGGTATGTGCGTCGCTTTGGGCGACCACAGCCTGGGTAATGCCCATTCCAAGAGGTGCCTTGCCAGTGCGCAGAGGTGGCTGGACGAAAGGCCGCCTTGGTGATTTATGTAGGACACCACCGTCATGCTGTCTGATTGGACTAAGACATGGCGCCCCTTCAGGATCGCCTGGAAGGAGTGAAGGGCTCGATCCACTGCCAGCATCTCGAGGCAGTTGATGTGGAGATGGCTCTCCTCGTGTGACCACGAGCCAAAGGCTGGTCTGCCCTCACACAGAGCGCCCCAACCCAAGTTGGACGCATCTGTCGAGAGCACCGTCCTTCTGGAAACCGCCTCCAGGGGTACTCCACGACTGAACCAAACAGGGTTCGTCCAAGGTTTCAGGGCTGCCAAACAGGCCTGATTGACCTTGGCGTGAAAGCGGCCATGCCGCCAAGCGTGAGGTGGGACCCGGTGTTTTAGCCAGTATTGCAGAGGTCGCATCCGCAGAAGGCCGAGCTGCAAAACTGGGGAGGCGGAAGCCATCAGCCCTAGCATCCTCTGGAAAAACTTCAGAGGGAAACAGGCTTTGTTTAACTCCCTCGAGTCGGAGGTATTGCCGGCGATACCACCTCTGTTTTTTTATTATCAGTGTGAAAGAGACTCAAAATACTCCGTCACTGTTGCACATACAATTAAGAGTTATACACCATTTTAATCTGTGAAATATCTTCTTTTATTTGTGTACAAAATAAAATGTAATGTCCTTTTTGTAAAATAAAGAAAACTAACATGATGCGTGATCTGTCGTCTCCCTCTGAACGAAGTCCAATCTGATAGTTCTCAGAAAATGAACTGTAACTTAGTGAATACTAATCACAAAAAAATTAGACTCATGTCTAAAGAAACATTGAAATGTCAGGTTTTAAATCGTGTATGTCAAATCGAAAACAAAAATTCTCTGTTTATGTAATCTGTATGAAAAGAGACACATGTCAGACGCCTGTGATTCAGCTCATTATCCGCTAATGCAGCCACGCCCACGGAGCTAGCGCTATTCAGACGCAAATTCTTAGGGCAATACATGTATACATCGTCTCAATCGTGTATTTATTGTCTTGAAAAATGTTTATTTGTATGTTAAAGCCATGGTTAGCGATCTCTGGAAGCCTCTGTTAGTTCCTGGAATGCCACATGATATGCCTGTTCTTCTTTAGGAGGCATTTGTGGACTAAAGGTGTACAGAGCTCCCTCCGGCTGCAAGTATGAATTGAAAACGCAGTATCAAGCGCTCATAGTGATGACAATAAATATTGAATAAATATTACTCCTGTATAGAAAATTGACATAAACATATGAGAATCCATCAATATTTCTCCAAATGTGCATGCTTTTAAGCATATTAAGAAATTACGGTTAATATTTAAGAGTAAAACAGAGGTCAAAATGTGAAGCTTGAGTCTTAGATCTTTTTAATGATGTATAGTTTGTCAAATGCACATTAACATTTAGGCTATATATTATAACAAATATAGTAGCCTATATGAAATGCCATAGAGGTAGGAATGTTCAGACGCTTTGCATCACAGAAATACATTATATTTTAAAGTATATTAAAATAGAAAACCATTATTTGGTTTGAGACTTAAGACTTCTTTTAAAAACATTAGTAATGCGTCCAATCTTTTGACTGGTAATGTAATTTAACATAGGCCTATACAAAATTTTCTTCACATGATGTGCAATAATACGTGCATGCATGAGCTCAGAAAAATCATGTTTTTTTGTCAAGAGTGGACATTAATCCTGTTATCAGCATGATCACAGAGGGTTTTTTCACAGCCTACCTGACTGAAAGGGCTCATTAATATGCAGGTCATTAGAGGTCATTATGCGAATCTTTTGTCTTCTCAGGTGTGAATCACAGCATTGTTCATGAAGATTCACGCCTCCACGCATACTGTGTTTCTTGACTAAAAGTGTCTTACAAAATGTAAATCAATATATTGTTTTATATGAACGAGTAGGCAGGATAATTTTTACATCATTTTGAAGCAAAAACTCTAGTCTACAACCTCCAATACCCAGAAATCTTGTAAACACAGATTTAATTTTTTTTTTTTTTTTTTGGCCTTATTTCAGTGACTTAAGTTTTTTGTTTTTTCAATAACCACGCATAAACGTTATTCCTTCAAAAAAACAAACATGTACATACGTGTTCCTCACATAATATTGTAGCCTAGTTTGTGCTGAATACAATGTAATGACACTTTTGTCATTAATATGTTTATGAACAACTGAAAAAGCACAAATGTCAGGGCATGTCAAAACTTCTCAGGGTCCCAAAAATCCTCAGACCCCAGAGGGTTAAGATGGGTCTGAGACCGCCATCTTTCTTGGGGACAAGGAAATAAGGCTGTAGAACCCCGAATCGCTTTCTGAGGAGGGAACTATTTCTATGGCTCCCTTCCCTAGCAGAATCATCACCTCGGCGCGGAGGACATGAGCGTCATCCGGTTCTACCAAAGTGTGAATCACCCCGCGGAAACGTGGGGGTCTTCGGGCGAACTGCAGAGAGTAGCCGTGATTTATTATCCCCAATACCCACTTTGACACCCCGGGGATGTCCTGCCAGGCCTCGGCCCTCGTGACAAGGGGTTGAATAACGTCAGATGACAGACCGCTGTTCAGGGGCCTGAACACTGACGAGTGTGGAAGAGGAGAATCGCTCTCTTTTTGAGAATGTAAAATATTTATTGTGTTCGCCATAACAACGGCGTTTTGCATGGGCGCAACAGCAGTGGGCCCAGGGCGCAGTACAAACACTTGGTCCCCAGCACCCGGAACTGAACGGGGTGGCGGGGGAATTAGGCGAGATAGCTTTTGGGGTGGTCCGGTCGTGGCGGGACTTTGCCCCTTCCTCTTTCTTCCCGTGGGATCAGGAAGACTTTGGAGGCGTCGGGTCCAGCACAATCCTTGGCCGGGGGCCCTGGCGTCTCGGGAAGGTAGAGCGCTTAGCGGTGCGAGCTCGCTGGCGCTGCTCCTTAGGGGGCACTGCCTGAGAGGTAGAAGGGGCAGCTCACTTCAACCGAGGGACGCTGCTCAGGGCGGGAGAACAGGATGGGGGACGGCTCCCAAATCCGGGCGCTGAACCCCACTACCCCGCTGTCTCTTCCTAGCCAGCTCGCGGGAGGAAGAAGACGGGAGGGCGTGAGGGGCGGGACCGCTTTCATTGATGAAAGCTATCCGCGAGCGCAGAGAGGTGAGACTCATGCTCTCACAGTGAGAGCATGAAGTCCCGGTGAGCGCTGCCTCAGCGTGGGACTTGCCCAGGCAAAAGACACACTCACCGTGCCCGTCATTGTCATGCAGAGGGGCTCTGCATGTGCCACAGCTGTGGCGCGGCATTTGCAACAACGCCGCCGCCATGAAAACGGCGTTTGTGGGGCTCTTTTAGAGCAGCGAGAAGCGCTGGAAAAGCTCTTATAGCAAGCGGTCGTTAAACAGTGGAAATATGCTATTTTAGAAGCGCCGGATGGCGGCAGGAGACTCGCTGAGAAGGCGGCCGGAAGCGGGAAGCGGGCGGCTCGAGGGCAGCAGTCTACGAGGGCGCCGGCACTGCAGGCGTTCGGCGATCTCAGCTGGTCCGCTGCGGTGCCTCTTCAACGGCGAGAGAGCTTGTTCCAGCAGGCGAAGGCGTTCAGCAAGGAGATCCAGCGAAGAGAAGTCGTCGCTGATAGAGAGAGATCTGAAATCCTATGGCGAAATCCCTCGCGCAGCTATGCCGTGCCGTCATTGGTTCAAAAAGTTTTCCAGTTTGAACCAATGGCCGTGCAGTTACACTGCGCTATTGAAAAAGGCTTCCGCATCGAGGAAAAAGGAGCTTTTCCCCATACACAGTACGAGTGAAGTATTGAAAGGGAACCTGTTGATCACTTTTTATTAAAATGTTTCTTTATAGCCTACCATTTAAAATGTGAGAACATTGTTAAGCTAATAATTCGTTCTTATGATTTGAAAAATGAAGAAACGAAAAAATAGGCTAAAAGGTAGGCACAATTCAGCTACAGTGGAATTAAAACGCTGGGACGAAATAACCCAATAAAACGTCCTCATGTTTCGAATGATTAATAAAACATGCAAGTTTATTTTTCCCCCGCATGTCAATGTGGGGCTCCATAAATTGGCCTAAACATTTTCAACACGGGCCTACATAAAGTCCTGGGACAGTTAAACTTAATTATTGCAGGTTTGAATAGAGATAACAGTTTTTGTATTCCCTGTGTCTGGGATGTGAAATTAAGACAATGCAGCCTCAGTAAAGACGTTAATAACATGAACCTGCTTTGATCCATAGTTCAGAATGAATTCAAAAAGACGTAGTTATTACAGTGAAAATTTCAGTTGTTTTATTATAAATAATTATTTTATGTTGTGTTAGGTTTTCCCCATTAAAAACATAAACTGTGTGTTATTAGCAAAAAATCTGCTGTTTTCCACAAAATGCAGTGCGATCCCTGATCAAGATTTGAACATGGCCCTCTTGCACTTTAATAAACACACAAAATACACAAGACCATCATATCTCACAGTCAGTGCCAGAAATTTCCTCAGCAAATTATGTGCAATGAGCTGATTATTTTTACTATTGCGAAGTGAGATGAAAGAAGAACACTCCTCTTTCGCGTGTGCGGACACTGGTTACTGCTGGAAAAGAGAACTTTTGTTCTCTTGGGCATTTCGCAGAAAGTCAGTTTGTAGTTGAGTGGTATGAGCATTGGACAGCAATATCACCAATGACACGGGTTCAAATAACGAAAAAAACACGGGCTACTGAGATGTGTCCTGCAGTTCTGAAACATATTTATTTGCTACACCATAATTTTTTGCTTACATTTATAGGCTAAAAAATTACCATGAATTTCCATTTTACTCCAAGCAACAAATATTATCCAACAGACTGAATTTACATTTGTATAACCAACAATAGTTGTTAAAAAAAATATTTTTTATTTAAGAGGATCACAGGATCCCTTTGAAATTTAGGCTAAATATTGGGTTGAAAATGTTGTTCATGGCGAGTGTGTAAAGTGTCTGCAGCCTAGGGTGACAAAGAGCATGATTGGGTAAATCTGATGAAGCAAATTGAAATTGATAATGAAATATTTAACAATTAATAAACTTTTATGACAAAAATACTATGACATGTTAATGATTTAGGGTAATTCCTTCATCTTAAAATATTAGGCTAATAGAATAGTGATTTAAGTCTAAATTGTTCTTTTGTGACTTCTCTTGTTTTTAGTCAGCCTCAGATGCTCAGATATGGGGGTTGGGATAGGACAGTTTAGTAGCTTCACGGAAGGTGTGAATCGCGCGTCAGCCAGGCAGACAAAGAAACTTGCTGAAAGAGATCCAGCGCGTTGGCGAGAGATTAAAGTAATGTCAAAAAGGGAAACAGGAAGAGTCTCATTTATTCGAAACAACAAATTATAAAAAATTTATTTCTATATAAAATAATACAAATGTTTGGAATCAACATTTTATTCAAATTTTTTTTCAACTCAAAAAGCATGTGTAAGTTAAAAATAGGCAGTTAATTATATCTGGTTAAAAAAAAAAAATACTAGAGGGCAGCATATAACTTTTTAAACAGGGTTGAGAACTTGTTGAGAACACTGTTGTTGACAACACTTGTTTGTTGAGAACACTGTTTTAGGTATAATTACATTTAGTGGGTATTCTATTTGGATGCATATATTTAGACATTATCAAAGACTAATTTCTGTCACAGGCACAGCATAGGTTTTATTTTTTTATTTAAAATGTTGTTAAATCTTCTGAGTCAACTTACTGATAAAACAGCATTTTATCTCACTCTGCCTAGAACCAGTTCATTTGTTGGGGACTGACAGTATAGTTTTATATAATTAGTTTAATGATAATAAGTTTAATAAAAATATAAAAAGACCTTAAGATAAATACTGGACTTCCAAACTTAAAATATTTTGAAAGATAACTTTGCACTCATTTTAAAGTGACCTATGACATCCTATGACATGAAATTTATCTAAATTTAAATGATCTCATGGATGTGGCTGTTGTGGTTCACAGTCATATTGGCACCAGGTGGCTGCAGTAAATGTGGCATATTCAAACAACTTTGATATAGTTCTTTTTCATTTACCCTCTATAAATGCGTATTTCCCAACGTGCATTGTTTTTAATAATTTAGTCAACAAAAATGTTTCAAGTCTTTTTAAAGCTGTAATAGCCTAAACATATTCAGTCTAAACATATTCAACCAACACTGATTTAGTTTGAAATTTGTTGTTTTTCTTTCGTTGCTTTATCATTTATCCACTGGTTATCATTATCAGTCATCTCAGTTTCATGAATGATTCACAAAACAAAACCCTTGACCAATCTGCTGTTTCTTAAGCATCAAGAACGGTAAAACACAGACTGTCACCCGACATCGGTGAAGAGCAAATATTTACAATGTTGTTATCATTAAGTATCTTAAAGTAATTAAACATAAACACAGCCTAATACTAATAAAAATGACAGAAAAATAATAACAAAGATCACTTTCGGATCAATAAATGTGCATTTCAAACGAAATATGCTGATATGAAAGGCTATCTTGAGCCAGGTCTGGAACTCGGATCTCTTAAAGCACAGTTGCAGCAAGTGTTGTAACGTTGTCCACTAGCCTATTTTCACTGCTGTTAAAACTCGCATACAAAGCCTACTCATTCATGTAGCCTATTAGGGAAAGCTATGCTATCACTCTTAATACCCAAAGATGTATTATTTGTAGCCTATATAATTCACATTTGTATTTTTAATTTCATTACAGGAAGAAAATAACATAATACATAGGCCTATTAAGAAATATTTTAAAAAGAAATACAGGTAATAGTACTGCATTAAAGCGCAGTCCATGAAAAAGTAAACACAATTTTGACATTTACTGTACTGTTTGAATTCCTTCTAAACAACAAATGCTTACACGAATGCTTACATTTACCACATGTGGTTATGTGAATGTGATTTTTAAAAATCTTATTGACATTTTTTTTTTTTTAATTCCACATGGCGCAGTTGACTGCTACTTGCGAAAATGAGCTGTGATACGTACACTGCATAACATTTGAAAATCTATGGTTATAGCACCACTTAGCAGTCAAGAGCAGAAATGAATTTCCCGCTGCAAACTGCGACGGGACCCGCGGCGACAAAAAAACGTTCTGGTTGAGTACCATCTACATAAAAATTGGTTAATCAAAGTTCTAACCAATAATGCCTAATAGAGTAGTGTTTATAAGTGCAGCGCTGCTGTTATTTGGAATGTCATTTCTGTGTATGCCAGTGTTTGTTGATGTTTTTACTTAATTTAGTCCACCTTTGTCAAAATAATGCATCTCTGAATTGGTAATAAGGCGTTTTCTCATGGAATTTCAAATACACTTTGAAGACTGAGCCAGTCCTCAGTCCTGGTGCTGATTGAGTTCTGTGTCTTGGGTCCTTGGTATTGTTTGGACTTGTTTGTGTTTTGTCAGTATAATATTCTTTTGTGTGGTAAAGAACAAAGACGCTGAGCAATGCTGAGAACATTAGAGGAAAAAGTCTAATTTGTTTTCTGTGACTTGTGATCTGTCTTGTTTTTTTTTTTGTTTTTTTGTTTTTTGCTTGTCAAATGAAAACAACGTGATTATAGTAGAATAAGTCACAACGTTGTCTTTTGAAAATTACTTCTGTGTTGTATTGCCTAATAAATATATCTGCAAGATTAATAAATACCTCATAAGGGTCTGTAATGACATGATGGTAATCAAATAGTTAATTGTTCCTTTTTAACTTTTGTGCCATTAAATTATTTTTATACAAGTGTCAGTGCCCTTTTGCTTATTGCTCTGGTACATTTTATTTTTTCTGTGCATGATGATGATCAAATTTGCTTTGCATTTAAGTGTTAAATGGTGCTCTCTGTTGGGCAAAATGTGTACATTTACAAGCACATAGTTTCTGCTTGGCTGCTTCTCAAAGGGGCTCTTGAGTGGCAAACTCCTTAGATGTAAAACTTTAAAGAAATATCTTTAAAAAAAAAACAAAACAAAACAAAAAAAAAACTAGATTATATGCAGAGTTTAGATCAATATTTTTATTAAGAACTCAATTAATGTAGTCAATTAAAAAAGTTAAGCCAAGGTTACGTGCCAGGTCTTATATGACATGAAGAACGGCTTTGAGAAATGAAGTGTGTCAACCAGTTGGGCACAGGGAGTTCTTCAATGCACTGAAAGGTCATGTAAGGCCATACAGTTCCTGGAAGTGTAACCTTAGCTGGACCTCACAAAATGCCCAGAGATTCTGCACCAGTTGAAATGATCATGTGTAATGTGCTCATGTTGACCCAGGTTTTGTGTATTTTTGCAAGGAATTAATAGATTTATGTTTTAGTTTAATATCTGTGGTTGTTTCTTGATGGATTTTTCAGTCTCACTGTTGTTTCGTAATGTTTTGTGTATTTCATTTTTTTTTTCTTTCATGTTTGTCACACACTCATTTTGACTGTTTTAGTTCATTTTGCACCAAAGCAGACACATAATTTAGGTAAAGCAAAAATTATTTTTTTTAAAAATACAATTTATTAATCATCCAATATTTTACTTTTTACAGAGTTCATTTTACTGTACCAGTGAACTTACCGTAATGTCTCTGAACTGTCAAATTGTTTGTAATTTTACAAAATTGAACATATTGTGTGAATGGCTTACATCAGCTTGTTGCTTAGTCTTGCTGTACTCAATAATCATGTGCATAAAATCATCTAGAAAAGGCTAAAGAAAATAAAATATTTAAGAGATAAATACCTTGTATAAAATGCAATTTACAATCAAACATCGTTTATCACATATATCTTAAAACACTTTTACAAATGCATTCCCCCTGAAATGTTTGCCCAGTTTAAGCTGTAGAATATGTTGATCCAAGGTTTAGTGGTGAGCAGGAACATAAATTTGGTTTTGGCAAGTCTTTAAGGTACAAAGCTCTGGGGTCGAATCTTCATTTCTACCCGTTTCAGTGAGTAGTTTGGTCCATGCCATCCATACCAAGAGATGCCATCTGGATTCTTGGTATGTGACCCATAGCGGTGAAACACACCATTAAGATTGGAGTCAGTGCAGCAGTTGTACCAGTATCCACCTGTGAAATAAAGCTTTTAAGGTTAAGTTATGAAGTTCATTAGCACAGCAGAAACATGTCTGGTGGTGTTTCTTTTTACCTTGGCGAAGTTCTGCGCAGTTGTCCACACACTTGTCATTGTCTTTGTTCTTAGTGCTGAAGTTGGTGTTATTGTGGTAACGCAGAGAGTCGCCAGCGTTCCCGCTGTAGCTGCCGATTAAAAGCTTGTAGCTGTTCATCTCATTGCTCAGTGTGAAGAAGCCATATTCAGCGTAGCGTATCTCACCCTCCCAGTCCTAGCAGAATATAAAAAATAAAAAAAAATGTGCAGAATGTGTCATATAATGTGTCATGCTTTAAGCATTATTCATGGATTAATATTCCTAAATGAGGATCACCTTTAATGATGATGAAGTGTTACTTTGTGTTATTCCACATTAATTCTAATGTTGTGCTTGGTGCATACTTGCCTCCATCTCTATTCTCAGCACTGTGGGCTGTCTGGTCAGACGGAAGATGTGTTCGTTGCCGAGCCAGAAGTCACCACGGATTGTACCAAAACCATTCTTGTACTGCTTCCAGTCACGGTTGAAGCTTGTCAGACCAATCTTGCGTCTCTGAATGACAGTCCAGCCACCGCCATTGTTTTCCATGTCACAATATACCTGAAGAAACAATCTGGGGATTAATGACAAATCTTCTTTTAAACTGAAGTTGCTGCTTGTATGAAGACTAAGATTCAGACTTACATTTAGTTCAGGTGTTCCAAGGAATTCATCTTTTGGTAATTTATACTCTCCAGAAATTTTATAGTTTTTGTTGTATAGGGATGCGCAATCATAGATTGCATCTAAGGGAGAGAAAAATCCTTGGTTTAGGGTCTCACAAACCAGGTGCTTTTGAAAAACAAATTATTTAAACCTAATGGGATCCATCAGGATCCACCTTCAAACCAAATGAAGAAACTTAGATTAGTGTGCACTCCTGCTGACTTTTGGCTATGTGTGTCTGTGAAACTAGCACATTCCTAACAAAGCTTCACTGTGTGCACGGTTGCTACTAGGAAAAGGAAACAGTGTGACAAATAACTAATTGGGTATTAAACTACAGCTTTGCAACATGCTTCATTTAACATCTCTTTCTGGTTTGAAAGATTAATAGTCTAATTGCTTTGAGGGAAAAATGCTCCTTCGTTCTTGTGGGCTCAGAGTAAGAAGCACATATTACCTGCTGTGACTTGGCTACTGTTGTAAAGCCAGACATTCCTGCACAAGGTAACCTGTATTATTATCTACTAATTACCTCCAACTGCTCTCCAGACATTTCAGAGCTCCTTGGGTACAACTATGTTAAAGTTTCTCCAAATGAAAAAATGTGTGTCTAAAGAATTCCATGTAAACGCATTAGAGCATTCTGTCCAAATGAAACTTCAGAAACCTTTGTTTTTATTTTCCTCTCTTATTTTCTTGTCTCACATTACAGTAAACTGCACTTTTCTATAATCTTGATGCTTACTGGATGGTGTACTGTGATAATTGAGCTGTTATCCTTCATTCCAAAGTAGAGGTCTGTTTCCAAAGTAGAATTTGAAAATGCAGTTTCACAGGAAAGACTGCGAATTCATTCAGAGAATGATTTCAGAAATTACCCTCCGTTCCCCAACAGTGTGGAGATCAAAGAGTTGGAGAGTTGTGAATGGCTGCCAATGTAATTTAAATTAAATGCTGGTCTAAATGAAGAGAATAGTACAACAACAGTCTTCTGCTAATACTTTCTTGATTTTGCTAGGAAAGATGGTTTATTTTTATGATGAATAATGCCTGGGAAACGAACATACAGGGTACTATACTTATAACTAGAATAATTATCCAAACCCTATTTACGTCAGTCTTTCTTTAACATAGCTAAACTCTCATTCTAACTAGGTGGGCTACATTATCCCATGACTTTAGTGGACAATCACTGACGCTCTGAGGTATGTCAACAGCCAGCATATGTGACCTGTGACCCTGCGGAGAGTAGAATAACACATGGTGTGCGCTTGAAAAAAGCTTTCAAGCAAATGTTGAGTTATCTGTGTCAAGACTCACCTGAAGTGCTCTGCTGTGGGGCAGACTGGGCTGCCTGCAGCTGCATGATTTCAATCTGATTGTAGATTTCTGAATACTTGCTCTCTGCCTCTGTGACACGGGCCTCTTGCTGCTGGTTAAGCTTTTCCAGCTTGATCATTTGCCGCATGGTCTTCATGAGATCAGACTCCTGCTTCTTGTTAATTTCTTCCAACATGCTGGTCAAATTCGCCACCTGGACCTTCAAGGAGCGCACCTCATCACAGCATTGTGCTGGTTTGGCCTGTTTGGGTGTTGCCAAGTTCTTCTTGACGCCACTCTGAGCCATTGTGTGACCAAGGACTAGAAGTAAAAGAGCCAATGCTGTAGCCATCATCTTCATGCTTTTCGTTATTCTTATGTGCTGAGAAAGTTTGAGTAATCTTGCTTTGAGGAAGATGCTGATCGATCTTGGCTGTGTTGCTCTGTCGAATGTTTGTCAGATGACAGTGGCACAAGAAAAATGTAAGAACTCTTTAGAATGAAGTGTAGAAAATTTTCCGGGCAGGTCTCTATTCTCTGCTGTTCAGAATCAGATGTCTGCTCACACCGAGGGCCTTAAATATTTTTTTCACGTGTGCTGTGCCCTCCCCTTTTGGTCAGGCCCACAGTCATTGACCCCCCCACCACCTACCACCACTCGGCCCTCCTCACCCTCTCCCCCTTGCAAAAAATTTTCCTCCGCCTTTTGTCTGGTCCCACACGTCAAAACATGTGCAATGCACCTCACAATGCTTCCATTTTGCACAACCGGAATTTGTTTATAAACAGAAGATTGCATGAAGGCTCTTTGTTCAGTGAAGGTCATTCACTGTCTTATATTCTGATCTTTTCTTCAGAAAAGTAGTTTTCTGTGTGACATCCTCTCATCAAAGAGGAAGACTCAAGAGAGGAAGCTGTGCTTCTTTCCATTTTTTTAATTTCTCAGAACCAGCTTGTAATAATTGGAGGAAGTGCTAGATAACTATGTGAGATGCTATTAGATTTGACTAGATTTAAAAGAGTGGTTCTTAAACTTTTTTTCAGGTGGTATACAACAAAAATTTGGACTCCCCAAATGACAACCATTGTACAGCCAAGTTGATTTTATTTGTATAGGGCTTTTCACACATTGTTTCAAAAGAACATTACAGACAATCATGATGTTAATGTTTGTTATATCTTAAAGGGATATTCACCCAAAAATGAGCTTTCTGTCCCTACATAGACAGCTATGCAACTGACACTTTGACACATCAAAAAGTTCATAAATACATTGTAAAACTAATCCATATTGAGAGGTTTAGTCCAGATTTTCTGAAGAGACACGATTGATTTATATGATGAACAGATTGAGTTTAGAGTTTTATTCACATATAAACATTCATCAACTCACACATCAGTTGTGGTAAACAGAAGCTCAAGCATGTTTGCTTGACGTGTGAGAACCAATGAGGTTCACTCTTGTGTTACGCAGCACGTTTGCGCTTTGCAAGAGCCAATGAGATTCATTCTTGTGTGTCAAGCAGGTTCAGTTGAGCTTCATCAATGATCAATATTTATATGTGAATAAAAGCGTAAATTAAATCTGTTAATCATATAAAGCAATCGAGCCTCTTCAGAAAATTTGGACTTAACCACTCAATTCATATGGATTACTTTACATTCTCTTTATGAACTTTTAAGTGTTAAAGTGTCCGTTGCGTAGCTGTCTATAGAGGGACAGAAAGCTCTCAGATTTCATTTCATTTGTGTTCTGAAGATGAATGAAGGTCTTAGAGGTTTGGAACGACATGATGGTGAGTAATGACAGAATTTTAATTTTTGGGTGAACTATCTCTTTAATATCTTAGAGATTTCAGTATAATGAACTAGAGCAGTACTTCAGACTAAATTAGCTAACTGTTAACTGACTAAAAAGTCACTGAAACGTAACTTTCAGTTATATTATTAAGGCAAGACCCTGGAAACCCTTTTTCATAAAATGAGCTCATGGATACCTCAACACTCTGAGTATTCATTTATTCCTTTTCTTAGTTTACTTATTACTTGTACTAATGTGACCAATTTAACCTTTACCATTAAAATTAATATAATTAACCTATGAAATATTTGTAATTTTGAAGATTTTGTAATATTTCTCTTCTTTTTTTTTTTTCTTTTTTTTTTCGTGGAGAAGCTAATTTTCCCTAGCACCAAATATTTCATTATTCCTTATCAGATTTATATGTGTTGGTGCATCTTTTTGTTTCCAATTTAATAACATTAATCTTCATGCTAGTAGATTGAGAAATATAAGCATACTATGTTTTGCACTGTTAACTATGTTTGACTCTACAATTCCTAGAACCACCATCAAGGGATCTAAATCAATAAGCCTATGCAGTATTCTTGATAAAATAAAAAAACACTGTTTCAGTATATTGATAGCTTTGGGCAGCTCCAAAACATATGAGCTAATGATGTTGGTGCAAGCCCACAGCATTACACAAAAGAGTCTGTGTCTGGAAATGTCCTTGAGTTTTTGTTTAGACCAATGTAACCATCACGGAGTAGTTTAGAGAGTTAGGATAGAATGGATTGTTTTGTTTAATAAAGTTTTGCATGCAGCCAAATATTTGAAGGCTGCATGCCAAATTAATGTATTATTAATGTTAATAATAAACATATTTTTTTTTTAACCCGTTAAAAAATATGCTATGGTACCATTACAGATGAAATTTTGAATACCATGAAAGTTTACTGGTATTGGTACTGACTACTGAAATTTCAGTATCGTGACAACACTGATCACAGGTTTATGTTCCCTCTCATTCAGACAACAAAAGAAAACAGATGTCAGGGAGCTGACTCCAAAAAAAAAAAACAAAAAAAAAAACACACTTATAGATAAGACATGCTCTTGTAGCAATAATGATACTCTTGAGAGGGTGTTAAGAAGCTGTTTACGATGTCAACTGCTGTGAGTCTGCAAGTGTCTGGTGAAAGTATGGAAAAGAGGCAAGTGGCAAAACATCTTAGGGTCTTTGCATGCATTTATTTATTTTATTTTTTTTGCAGCCGTTTTTTCTTTTTTATTGTGCTGCTTTACCCTTTTTCACCTGTCTCACAATGAGCTATATTTACACACACACTGTGAGTACATAACATTATTATCAATTTCATTGAAATCTGCATACTAGTGTACGTTTTTGAAAAGAGTAAAGCTTATTTGTTTTTGAATATATTTTATTGCAGAAAATATATTATTCCGGAATGTGCTCCCCAACTCAAAGGTACTATTAGCACAGCTGAAGTTAGTGAGGATGTTGTCTGATTGCCATAGGCCACAGCCAGGCATCCAGATGTTTTCCCAGCAGCTTTGGTGAGCTTCAGACTGTTGTGAGACCCTAAGTGTCTGCTAATTAACATTCTTTAGTACCGCGGAAATGTACTCAGGTTGAAGAGCTACATTTTTATCTTTCCCAAAGCTATCCGACTGTCTGCCTCTGAAGCTGACATGAAAGTTTCTTTTGACAGAACCTGTTGCTAGAGCACTTCTAATTGTTTGGCTCAAAATGTGTTCTTCAAACAAAGAAAACTTATGCCTAAAGCCGAGTGCACACTGTGCGATTTTTGCCACAATTTGGTCATCTGAGACAAATTTTGAAAATCCTAAAAGATTCTTCTGATCCTAGGCTAAAATCTGTAGTCTTTGGTCGTTAGTTGGACATGTTCACCGACAGACGATTAATGACCGTTGCGATCAAATTTTACCTCAGATGAAATTCTGGCAGTGTCAGAAGTTTTGGTGCACAGTCCTGCAGTGTGACTTCTCCTACGACGACTGTCAAATTGACTTGTTTTTCAAGACAAGCCATGATCAAAATTAACGCTAGAGATTTCTTTGTTAGCCACCATTTCAGTCCCGTGTGTAATGCAGCTCACAGTCGCCGAAGGTGTATGTGTTGATGTAAAACTCCAGACAAGTTTTCATATGAGTGTCCATTTTTAATGTGTCTTGACTGTCATACATAAATGACAGCTGAGATCCCACAGTGTGACATGAGGATCATATAGTCTGACAAGCAACAATCGTAAAGGACTATTATAAATCGCATAGTGTGCACCCGGGTTAACTAATCAAAACTCAGAAAAACAGATTTTGTAACTGTTCACAATGAAACTGTTCACATCACCATTCCCAGTGGAACAGATGGCGCTAGAGATTCTCTTGACACCTCGCATTTATTACCAAATGAATGGCATAAACACTCTGGAGGCGTTGACGTCATATCGCTTGTCGCTGTGTCTTGCTTATTTATTTCCAAACATCATGCAACAATTTATTTTCAGAGTCGGCACATCTGTGAGTATTTTACCATGAAATGAATCAAGATTATTATTTTCACATCCTCAGCCAGACATGTGCAGGCTGACCCTCAGCATTTCACTGTCATGTATGTTTGTATACTGACCCTAGGTGTAAGGCTTGTGCCAATTCTCAAATGTCAATTTTTTTTTTTTTTTCTCCCAGTTACACCACAATAAACTTTAAGATACTTTTTACGTCTAGTAATGAAATACGTTGTGTGTGATCCACTCACAAGTAGCTAGCTGAGACATATCACTGTTTACACCTGGCGTCTTCTGTGACCACTTCTGATTTCTTACATTTTCCAATTTTCCACTTCAGAAATTAATTCTCATGTCAGGGGCAGTTTGAGGAACTATTGTTTTGTTGAACTATTTTAGCTCCTACTCTTGACTAAATACTCTCTAACAGAGTAACTATGAGAGGTGCTACAGCCTGTCAGTGGTCAAACGTATGATGCACAAACCAATATAGAAGAGTCAACAGATGTTGTAATTTTGTTTCTAAAGCTACATATGAAGAAGTATCCCCCCCCCCCCCCCCCCCCCCCCGCCAAAAAAAAATATATATATATATTGAGCATTTACTCAGTAGGAGAATATCCCAGTATCTTATGAGAAGGGTTTTTTTTTGTAATTCTTAATGATGCCACATTACATTTGTTACATGAAGTTTCTAGATTTATGTGGAGGTTAACTGGGGCATGTTTGAAACTTGCTTTGACAGTCACAGCAACACAAACAGCATCTGTAAGAGTGTTAAATGATTGAACATTTTTAATGTGTTTTGTGTATTGTACTTTGAGCTAACAAAACAGTGTATAATTGTATTTTATTGCTTGTCAAGTAAAATGTATTTGTATTAGCTGTAATATACACAATCCTCTGCATTAATGTGAAGAAAACAAAAGAGGGATTATTGTGGACTTTAGGAAAGATGGCAACATTCCTCCTACTCTAGATATTGGAGGAGTAGCTGTTGAGGTGGTCACCAGCTACTTGGGAGTGCATATTAGTAACGAGCTCGCTAGGAGTAACAATACTGCCAGCCTGATAAAGAAGTCCCATCAACGCTTTATTCTTCTTGAGGAAATTGAAGCATGCTGGCCTTGGCATTTCAGCCCTTACATCCTTCTACAGATAATTGGTGGAGAGTGTCCTCACCTCCTGTATCACTGTGTGGTGGTGAAATTGTTCTGTCATCTGTAAGCAATATTTATCATAGTTTCCCATCTGTAAGCAATATTTACATCACCAGATGCAGAAGGAGGGCAACTTGTGTGTGTGTGTGTGTGTGTCATACATATTTTATATATATATATATATATATATATATATATAAAATATGTATGTATATATACAATATGTATGTGTGTATATATATATACAGTGGGTACGGAAAGTATTCAGACCCCCTTAAATTTTTCACTCTTTGTTATATTGCAGCCATTTGCTAAAATCATTTAAGTTAATTTTTTTTTCCTCATTAATGTACACACAGCACCCCATATTGACAGAAAAACACAGAATTGTTGACATTTTTGCAGATTTATTAAAAAAGAAAAACTGAAATATCACATGGTCCTAAGTATTCAGACCCCTTGTTCAGTATTTAGTAGAAGCACCCTTTTGATCTAATACAGTCATGAGTCTTTTTGGGAAAGATGCAACAAGTTTTTCACACCTGGATTTGGGGATCCTCTGCCATTCCTCCTTGCAGATCCTCTCCAGTTCTGTCAGGTTGGATGGTAAACGTTGGTGGACAGCCATTTTTAGATCTCTCCAGAGATGCTCAATTGGGTTTAGGCAGGGCTCTGGCTGGGCCATTCAAGAACAGAGTTGTTGTGAAGCCACTCCTTCGTTATTTTAGCTGTGTGCTTAGGGTCATTGTCTTGTTGGAAGGTAAACCTTCGGCCCAGTCTGAGGTCCTGAGCACTCTGGAGAAAGTTTTCGTCCAGGATATCCCTGTACTTGGCCGCATTCATCTTTCCCTCGATTGCAACCAGTCGTCCTGTCCCTGCAGCTGAAAAACAACCCCACAGCATGATGCTGTCACCACCATGCTTCACTGTTGGGACTGTATTGGACAGGTGATGAGCAGTGCCTGGTTTTCTCCACACATACCGCTTAGAATTAAGGCCAAAAAATTCTATCTTGGTCTCATCAGACCAGAGAATCTTATTTCTCACCATCTTAGCAAACTCCATGCAGGCTTTCATGTGTCTTGCACTGAGGAGAGGCTTCCGTCGGGCCACTCTGCCATAAAGCCCCGACTGGTGGAGGGCTGCAGTGATGGTTGACTTTCTACAACTTTCTCCCATCTCCCGACTGCATCTCTGGAGCTCAGCCACAGTGATCTTTGGGTTCTTCTTTACCTCTCTCACCAAGGATCTTCTCCCCCGATAGCTCAGTTTGGCCGGACGGCCAGCTCTAGGAAGGGTTCTGGT
The DNA here is from genome assembly GCF_019924925.1 of Ctenopharyngodon idella. NCBI lineage: Eukaryota > Metazoa > Chordata > Actinopteri > Cypriniformes > Xenocyprididae > Ctenopharyngodon > Ctenopharyngodon idella. The sequence goes on from NC_067227.1 coordinate 6,335,699, forward strand.
CGTCGCAAATGTCTTCCGTTTAAGGATTATGGAGGCCACTGTGCTCTTAGGAACCTTAAGTGCAGCAGAAATTTTTTTGTAACCTTGGCCAGATCTGTGCCTTGCCACAATTCTGTCTCTGAGCTCTTCAGGCAGTTCCTTTGACCTCATGATTCTCATTTGCTCTGACATGCACTGTGAGCTGTAAGGTCTTATATAGACAGGTGTGTGGCTTTCCTAATCAAGTCCAATCAGTATAATCAAACACAGTTGGACTCAAATGAATGTGTAGAACCATCTCAAGGATGATCAGAAGAAATGGACAGCACCTGAGTTAAATATATGAGTGTCACAGCAAAGGGTCTGAATACTTAGGACCATGTGATATTTCAGTTTTTCTTTTTTAATAAATCTGCAAAAATGTCAACAATTCTGTGTTTTTCTGTCAATATGGGGTGCTGTGTGTACATTAATGAGGAAAAAAATGAACTTAAATGATTTTAGCAAATGGCTGCAATATAACAAAGAGTGAAAAATTTAAGGGGGTCTGAATACTTTCCGTACCCACTGTGTATATATATAAAAGGATATTTTCCATGGCCACAGAAAAATAATGCTTTCTTAGCATGTAGCTGTGATCAAATGGTTAAATTGACACTGGTTTATAAGCAGATCAGAATCTCGCACGAATGTGCACAAAAGTTTTAACTAAATAACGAGCACATAGCTATACTCAACACGCATACACACAAGTCACGCATACATAGGAAACGAGAGAGTGGAAGTGAATTAAACCGTAGCATAACGGGAATGGAGCTATGAAAAGAGTAGTTTAACAAGCTGCAAGAACCATCAGTTTCTCACTATAAAGCACCTTTGTTAACAAAGGGGTTCACAACTTAATACTAAATCACTGTTTAGTGTTCAAATGTATGATACTTGCCTTAGCTGTTGAAGAGCGTCCAGATATGCAGTCTCAGGAGAAATTCTTCATGGTTCGGTCCAAGGGTGTTGAAGTTGTAATCAATATCTTCTGCCTTGAATGAAGAAATGATGACGAACTTGTGCTGTTAATTTGACCCTGTTGTGGTCCAGGAAGTTGCGCATGGCTTGAAGTTTTGGCTTGAGCAATGAGAAAGGTGCAATTCTCAGGCGGGAAGGTTACTTTGTTTGAAAGAGAACTCTTTTGCATGAGGGGAGTAAGCTGGCAGTTTGTGTCTATTTATACTCTGATAAATATAAAAAACAATGCATTCTATGACTATGATTATGATATGACTATGATTTACCTTTTGTAAATAAACTGCACATGGGTTCACAAATCTGACTTGTCTACAGTGGAGTAACGTTACATAGAGCAAGTTTTAGGGCCGGACAGTGATCGGACAGCAGCATAGAATGGATCTAGAAGGCACTGATATGCTCTGGAAAATATATATCTACTACCGCAATTGCCATTAACTAAATGTCATTAAGTATAAGTATTTTTGATTCTGGCATCTATGTTTGATAGTTGTATACTTGTTTATGCTTGGCTTGTGTTTGTGTATGCCCAAGTCTAGTCTTAAGTCTAGACCATGAAGATAAATGAAAATAAATGAAAATGACCATGAAATCAAAATTGACTTTTTTTTTTTTTTTTTTTTTTTTTAATGGAATATTGCAGTATTTATCATAAATGATTTATCCATATACTCCAGTAAACTGATCCTCCCAATTCATTTCCTGTGTCATGTACAACCCCGATTCCAAAAAAGTTGTGACACTGTACAAATTGTGAATAAAAAAGGAATGCAATGATGTGGAAGTTTCAAATTTCAATATTTTATTCAGAATACAACATAGATGACATATCAAATGTTTAAACTGAGAAAATGTATCATTTTAAGGGAAAAATAAGTTGATTTTAAATTTCATGGCATCAACACATCTCAAAAAAGTTGGGACAAGGCCATGTTTACCACTGTGTGGCATCCCCTCTTCTTTTTATAACAGTCTGCAGACATCTGGGGACTGAGGAGACAAGTTGCTCAAGTTTAGGAATAGGAATGTTGTCCCATTCTTGTCTAATACAGGCTTCTAGTTGCTCAACTGTCTTAGGTCTTCTTTGTCGCATCTTTCTCTTTATGATGCACCAAATGTTTTCTATGGGTGAAAGATCTGGACTGCAGGCTGGCCATTTCAGTACCCTGATCCTCCTTCTACGCAGCCATGATGTTGTAATTGATGCTGTATGTGGTCTGGCATTGTCATGTTGGAAAATGCAAGGTCTTCCCTGAAAGAGACAACGTCTTGATGGGAGCATATGTTGTTGTAGAACTTGGATATACCTTTCAGCATTGATGGTGCCTTTCCAGATGTGTAAGCTGCCCATGCCACACGCACTCATGCAACCCCATACCATCAGAGATGCAGGCTTCTGAACTGAGTGCTTATAACAACTTGGGTTGTCCTTGTCCTCTTTAGTCCGGATGACATGGCGTCCCAGTTTTCCAAAAAGAACTTCAAATTTTGATTCGTCTGACCACAGAACAGTTTTCCACTTTGCCACAGTCCATTTTAAATGAGCCTTGGCCCAGAGAAAACGGCTGCGCTTCTGGATCATGTTTAGATATGGCTTCTTTTTTGACCTATAGAGTTTTAGCCAGCAACGGCGAATGGCACGGTGGATTGTGTTCACCGACAATGTTTTCTGGAAGTATTCCTGAGCCCATGTTGTGATTTCCATTACAGTAGCATTCCTGTATGTGATGCAGTGCCGTCTAAGGGCCTGAAGATCACGGACATCCAGTATGGTTTTCCGGCCTTGACCCTTACACACAGAGATTGTTCCAGATTCTCTGAACCTTTGGATGATATTATGCACTGTAGATGAAAAAACTCTTTGCAATTTTTCTCTGAGAAACTCCTTTCTGATATTGCTCCACTATTTTTCGCCGCAGCATTGGGGGAATTGGTGATCCTCTGCCCATCTTGACTTCTGAGAGACACTGCCACTCTGAGAGGCTCTTTTTATACCCAATCATGTTGCCAGTTGACCTAATAAGTTGCAAATTGGTCCTCCAGCTGTTCCTTATATGTACATTTAACTTTTCCGGCCTCTTATTGTTACCTGTCCCAACTTTTTTGGAATGTGTAGCTCTCATGAAATCTAAAATGAGCCAATATTTGGCATGACATTTCAAAATGTCTCACTTTAAACATTTGATATGTAATCTATATTCTATTGTGAATAAAATATAAGTTCATGAGATTTGTAAATTATTGCATTTCTTTTTTATTCACAATTTGTACAGTGTCCCAACTTTTTTGGAATCGGATTGTAATCAAGGGAGTGTTACGCTGTTCACCTCTAAAACATAATCATCATTGACCTCTGCTATCCACCTCTCCAGCAGGCATATTATTATTATGAACTAACTATAATACAGCTTACATAATATTATATAACACAATATCACTTCTTCCAGTGGGGTTTGTGGTCAGACCGCAAGGAGATCCACATGTACCTTGTGTCAGAAATAGCACGTCGGAAAAATGCCACTGGACTCTGAGTAATCAAATGGAAACTATTGTCTAAGCTGCATGTCAAACCTTTCATGAATATTACTAGAGGAATGAAAGGGATTGGAAAGAAGTTTTGGGTCCACCCTACTTCAATTATATAATCTTAACTGACCTTGCAGTGTTGTCTGAGCTGAATTGGGAATGAATAGCTTAGTCTTTTATCACATTCCATGAGGAAGGAAACAGAAAACATTCAAACATCTGGACATTAAACATCTGGATTGTTTTTATTCATTGCACCCTAGGTTAACTTGTATATATCTGCATTTGAAAGCTTAGATTCTCAGAGAAAGTCATCATAACCAGATTTTTACCAGAATTTCATCATACCAAAGCCAAAGGTGAATGCAGCTGTGCTCTATTACAGTGCAGTTTTGACCTATTGTGACCACTAATGCTGGTAGTCCTACCCATAATATAGTCCAAATGATGGGCTGCCACTGCTATTGATGAACATATCAAATACTGTAAACTTGTGCTTTCAAGCAGCTGTAGCAGCTCTGGTTCTGGTGCAGACATAGACATGAAATTTGACTGCATTGTCTTTAACTGTCCATATGAAGCTATAGAATAGCTTATTTATTTTTTTTTATTCCATTAAGCTGTAAACTTCCATTAAGCTGTAAACTGCTGTTTTGTTGTTTTTATGCTTTTGTTGTGTTCAAGCCTAAAATTAGATCTGGACTCCCAGCCAGACTGAGCAATCGGGGGGGAAAGAGCCTTAGAGAGGTGACTATAAACCCGATGATCACTCTGATTGAGCTCCAGAGATAATGTGTGGAGATGGGAGAAACTTGCATAACAACCATCACTGCACCATTCCACTGATCTGGGCTTTATGGCTTAGTGGTCAGAAGGATACCTTATTTTAGTGCAAGACACCTGAAAGCCCCTAAAGGACTGTCCGATTGTGAGAACTAAATTCTCTGGTCTAGTGAAACAATGGTTTGACTGTTTAGCCTGGAGGAAACTAGGCACTGCTCATCACTTGCAATACCAACTCAATGGAGAAGCTTGGTGGTATAACATTATACTGATGTAAATGTTATTTAGCAGCAGGGATTGGGAAACTGGTTAGGGTAGAAGGAAAGCTTAATGCATCAAAATACAGAAATGAGAAAAAAATAGAGAAAAAAAAATGAGCCAGAGCCCTCAGGTCCCCATCCATCTTGACAAAGCTTGAGAGAATCTGCAGAGAAGAATGGCAGAAAATCCCCAAATCCAGGTGTGCAAAGCTTGTCAATTACACTGACAGTGGTTCTAGGAACTCTGTTGAAAATTGTCTTTTGAAAGGCTGTTCTTGTATGTATGTATGTATGTATGTATGTGATCCGCGTACTGATATACAGCTATATCGAAAGACTACGAGTGTGATATTGCGTTTATACAACAGTTCGGTGGCACAAGTGTGTAAATAAATAAAAAAATAACAACGGAGTGTCTTTAAAACCCTCTTTTGTGCAGAACTACATCCTTCAGCCATGGATTCAAATCTCAAGTTGACAATAAAGGCTCCGTTACTAATTCTAAAACGTCACTTTAGAACTAGTAACGAAGGAATGTTGAGTCCCTCCATTGAAACTCGTATTTTGTACAGTATTACAGAGAGAGAGAGATCGCCTGAGCGAGCATTACCTGTCTGATATAACATTCATTCTTCAGGTCGTTGTCCATAATATTATATCCATTATAAAAATTTGTTTGAATGTCCACTGAGGAAAGTGATCTTTGCATTTGTCCTTTTTACAGTTAAGGGAATTTTTCCATAGCAGCACTAAAACAACGTTTGTTGACAAAAGTCCCTTTCAGTTTAAAAGTCTCTTGCAACTGACTCATTCACTCGTAGTTTGCCACCATCTAAAGACGTAATAATGTAGCTTTCACTCAATCCATATTACGCACTAACAGACCTTTTCTCAATACCAAATACAACATATTTATATAAAATAATATTTATTGAACAACAATATTTAAATTAACAATAGCCATTATAAATGACAATAGGAAATTAACACAATTGTACAATCCAGCCAAATGTACAAAAGCAATGCTCTACAGCATTGACTACATCCATAGCCTACAAGCAGCGTGCTTATAACAGATTACGTGCAGAGTCTGCTGCTTTAACAAATCGTGCCACATTGCTGCCAATATTATAGTTTAAATTGTGCCTTTGTGAAAGTGCAGATTTAGCACTTAGTAGCAGGAAAAACAAAAATACACATACTCTGTACATAGAGATCGATTTAAGATTCAAACTCTCTTCGATACAAAAAATACATGTGAGTTCTTGTTTTTAATGTTGATAATATATTATACGAACAAGAATGCAATGTTTCCCAAATACCCACACGATTGCAAATGTGACATTTATTTTATACAACAGTTCAACTAATGAAAGGGTGATATTAAGTGATGTTCATTTTAAACACAGTATTGTCAGTATTTTGCAATGCTACAGCAGAACTGCAGCACACGGCAGTGTTTCGCGAACAAATCTGTGGCTTTAATGAACCATGAGAGACAATGATTCAATGACCTATTCTTAAACACAGCCACTTGCTTCATTACTGAATGAATGAATGAGTCGATGACTCACTCATAAAAACTTACAACCACCTACTGGGGGTTTTAATTTAATATTTAAAAGTATCACTTCATTTTTACCATCATATTTTTCATATGTTCATATTTGATATTGAACATTTTTTTATTTAAAGCATTATTTTATAAAGGTATTTATAAAGGTAAAAAATGCACTGGACAAATCGATTTAAGGGGGCAAATATTGTCCCTTATAATGGAAAAGGGAAGGCTACACAGAAGGATGTTAAATGCCTTAGGGGGTTCGACACTCTAAAAAGTTTGAGAGCCACTGCTCTACAGGATGCAGGTAAAAAATATCGCCTTAATATTAAATTATTAAATTTAACATAGCCCAATTCAATTTGCTCAGGAACAAGTAATAGATTAATAAGACCAAAGATTGACCGTTTTATGTACCCAAAATAAATTGTCTCATGTTTAACCACTATAAGAGTCAGCTGCAAATCCCTGAAGCACTGGCCAAGATGAAGCTGTTCTCGGCGGGTACACAAGCACTGAACGGCCGCTGACGCCTGGAGCTCGTATCTCCGAAAACATCTAAACAAATTCTAAAATAGGTGCTATGATTAAATATTTCCCATATTTCAGTTATAAACAACTACATTCTCACCTAAAAAAAACCTCGTAAAACTACATTCCGTTGCAAAATAACAGTAGTATTTATAAAAATATGGTGGGTTTGCTCGTCCGCCATGACACTCGCTGTGAGAATGCTGAAAGCAGAGTGATTCTGTGAAATGGTTCCCATGGCGATACTGGTAGAATATTGCATGGCTGGAAAGACCTCTCAGCCAATCAGATGATTCGAGAACCAGAAAGAACTGTTGTATAAATATATATATATATATACACACACACAGATGGTACTCAACCAGAATGTGTTTTTTGTTGCCGCGGGTACCGTTGCGGTTTGCGACTGGAAATTCATTTCTGTTCTTATCCGCTAAGTGGTGCTGTAACCATAGATTTTCACTTTATGGAGTGGACATATCACAGCTCATTTTCACGAGTAGCAGTCAACTGCGCCATTCGGAGATTAACCCTCTGGGGTCTGAGGCTAATTTGGGGTCCTGGAGTAGTTTTGACATGCCCTGACATTTGTGCTTTTTTCAGTTGCTTATAAACACATTAATGACAAAAGTCTCATTACACTGTATTCAGCACAAACTAGGCTACAATAATATGTGAGCAACAAGTATGTACATGTTTGTATTTTTAAAGAGAATAATCTATATGCATGGTTTTTGAAAGAAGAAAAAAATAAGTCACTGAAATAAGGCCCCAAAACACATGCTAAATATTTTTCACAAGACTTTTGGGAACTGTATGTTTAAGTCTAGAGATTTTGCTTCAAAATGATGTTAAAATCATTCTGCCTACTCATAAAACAATGTATTGATTTTAAATTACTAAGACACTTTTTGTTTAGGAAGGGCGTATGCACGGAGGCGTGAATCTTCATGAATAATGCTGTGATTCACACCTGAGGAGATTAACACTCAGGGGTCGGCTGGTTGCGCCGGCGATACCACCGTGCTTTTTTCTTATCAGTGTGAAAGAGACTCAAAATACTCCGTCAATTTTGCTCATACAATTAAGAGTTATACACCATTTTAATCTGTGAAATATCTTCTTTTATTTGTGTACACTCAGAGTAAAAACAAAATGTTGTGCTTTTTGCAAAATAAAAACTAACATGATGCGCGATCTTTCGTCTCCCTCTGAACGAAGTCCAATCTGATAGTTCTCAGAAAATTAAGTGTAACTTAGTGAATATTAATGACACAAAAATGAGACTTATGTCTAAAGAAACGTTGAAATGTCAGGTTTTAAATCGTGTAAGTCAAATTGAAAACAAAAATTCTCTGTTTATGTAATCTGAATGAAAAGAGACACATGTCAGACGTCCGTGAGTGAGCTCATTATCCGCTAATGCGGCCACGCCCACGGAGCGAGCGCTATTCAGACGCAAATTCTGAGGCAATACATGTATACATCGTTGCAATCGTGTATTTATTATCTTCAAAAGTGTTTATCTGCATGTTATAGCCATGGTTAGCGATCTCTGGAAGCCTCTGTTGTTAGTTCCTGGAATGTCACATGGTATGCCTGTTCTTCATTTGTGGACTAAAGGTGCACAGAGCGCCCTCCGGCTGCAAGTATGAATTGAAAACACAGTATCCAGCACCCATAGTAATGACAGTAAATATTGAATAAATATCACTCCTCTGTATAGGAAATTGACATAAACATGTATGAATCCATCAGTATTTCTCCAAATGTGCATGCTTTTAAGCTAAAAGTCCTGATGGATGTTGTTTTGTCAAAGGTAACGACTCCGTTTTTTATATTCATAACTCCTGACGCATAGGCTATTAACAAATTATGGTCACTATAAGAGTAAAACAGAGGTCAAAATTTGAAGCTTGAGTCTTAGATCTTTTTAATGATGTATAGTTTGTCAACTGCACATTAATAAAGTATATTAAAATAGAAAACCATTATTTGGTTAGAGACTTGAGACTTATTTTAAAAACGTTTTAACAGTAATGCTTCCAATCTTTTGACTGGTACTGTAATTTAAACTATAATAGGCCTATACAAAATTTTCTTCACGTGCAATAATATGTGCATGTATGCGATCACAAAAATCATGTTATTTTTGTCAAGTGTGGACATTACTTTAACTTTAATACAATAGCTGATGTGATCCTGTTATCAGAGGGTTTTTTCACATAGCCTACCTGACTGAAAGGGCTCATTATGGGGGTCATTATGCAGGTCTTTGTCTTCTCAGGTGTGAATCACAGCATTATTCATGAAGATTCACGCCTCCATGCATACTGTGTTTCTTGACAAAAAGCGTCTTACAAAATTTAAATTAATATATTGTTTTATATGAACGAGTAGGCAGGATAATTTTTACATCATTTTGAAGCAAAAACTCTAGTCTAAAACCTCCAATACCCAGAAGTCTTGTGAACACATATATACTATTAGTTTTGTGGCCTTATTTCAGTGACTTAAGTTTTTTGTTTTTTCAATAACCACGCATAAACGTTATTCCTTCAAAAATACAAACATACATGTACATACATGTTCCTCACATATTACGGTAGCCAAGTTTGTGCTGAATACAGTGTAATGAC